>NC_059262.1:7541088-7550507 GCF_017591435.1 Portunus trituberculatus | reverse complement strand
TTACTTTTAGTTTTTATACAGAGCTTTGTGGGATTAAAATAAGAGGCCATTAATCTTTCCCTCCATAGACTCTTTCTAATGCCAACTAAATCACCAAATTACACCCAAAACTCAAGGTAAAAATGAAAATGCATCCCAATACTGAAGGCGATTAAAACCTAAAATATAAAATGATAAAAAATATGCATAGGGCATGACACAGACCTTATTGAGATTTGGGGTGATGCAGGTGGTGTGGTAGGCGCGAGGACACACAGAGCAGTGGATCAGCTGCGGCCCTCCGTCCCCCACACACCAGGCAGTGCCGCTGAGAGGTGTCGCTGAACTTGTTGACGATTCATAGCAATACCTGGAGAACGGCACTGTGTTAGGAAGGTGGCTGTGTGGAGGACCAGATGACACACAGACATACCGACACAGTGGCACAGATAGCAATGGAGAGGAAGGATGTAAGGATAGCCAGATGAAAGAAAATGGGGACAGAGGTAGAGTTTGGAGGTTGTATAGGGTGCGTTGATGGCCAGATACACAAACACAGAGGCACAGACAGAGACACAGAGACATAAGTACAGACTGACAGACAGAGACATGGGGAGATGGCAGTAGAGGAAGGCACATCGATAAAGGAAGTATTGTATAAGTGATATAATTTGAGAGTAGAATCAAAAGGTTTTCAGTGGCAAGAATAAGACAGAGAGAGGCAGTTAGAGAGACACAGAGACAGATTGACACACAGAGAGAGAAATATACACAGAGATATGGCAGTAGAGAGGAAGGCACATTTATAAAAGAAATAATTGTATAAGCAACACAATTTGAGTGGAGAATGAAGAAAGAAAGAGGCAGAGAGCGGCAGCAAGGTATGGACACTCACCAGTCACCATCTGGAATGTTGTTCATGGGTGGCTTGAAGCAGTGTGTGTGGTAACCCTTGTCGCAGCCATCACACAGCAGCAGCTTCTCCTCGTGGTCCCCGCTGTGGCAGAACTGGCAGTACTGTGGAGCCAAAGAGTGTGCTGTGATTGAGGAACTGACTGAGAACTACATGATCTATACACTGACTGGCTAACTGACTGACCACACACACACACACACACACATACTTGTCCCAGATTTTTGGTTAACTCTCTTAATCTTTTAGGGAACTGGCAATCAAGTGGGCCTTTTCTTTTTTATTTTTGTTGCCCTTATGCGCAGCTTCCTATTCCATAAACACACAAACACACACACACACACACACACACACACAGACAAACCACTCACCGCTTTCATAATGCTTTTGTCCCACGCCACAGCTGTCTCCAACATATAGGTACACATAGCCAGCAGCGCTGCTGTCACGATCCTGCCCACAGCCTCCCGCCACACCACCAGGCCTTTCGGTACCTCCTTTGTGTCCCATGCTGTGTCACTCTTGGGGTTCATTAAGACACCTAGAAGAGAGATAAACAAAGACAGGATGAGGATAAGATGAAGAGGCAGGTTTTGGAAGGTAAAGATGGATGCAAAGATGGATAGAATTAAAAGGCAGGTTTGGAAGGTAAAGAGTAAGAATATGTGTGAGGAAAGGATGCAGAAATGAAGGCAGATTTGGAAGGTAAGAGGTAAAGTAAAGGGTGGATGTAGAGAATAAATTAAAGCATGTTTGGAAGGTAAAAACAGTAGAAATATGTGCCAGGATAGGATACAGAAGGGATGCTAGATTTTGAAGGTAAGAGGGGCATAGGAAGCAGAGACAGTCATAGTAGATTTGTGAGCGAGGTGCGGTGGTACACTGAGAGAGTGAAAGAGTGAGACACTGACCAGATGGAGGACTTACCAAGTGGTAGCGTGGTTCTATTCCCTCCTCCAGCGCGGCCAGTCTGTCCCGCCCTACGTGTATCGGGTTGAGGCGTGAATCATCCTCTTCCACCGGCTCCAGACACGACGCGCGGAACTCACTCATGTGTCTCTCCCCATTGTCATTCAACCGCCAGCTCTGGGATGTGGATGGCAGTGAATGGAGGTGGAGTGATGGGGTAGGAAAATTCAATTTGTCAGACGGTTAATAGATCAGAGGAAGAAGTTGTGTGCACCAAATCATTCCACATATCTAAGAGGAAAAGAGTTAAAAGTCTCCATAACTCTTTCATACCATAAACACTAAAAAGCAAAAGAAAGGAAAAAAAAATAAAACAACTGAAAACAATGAGCTGACTTCACCCCTTCAGTGTTGGGACACATTTCTTTCGTGATTGATATATGCGATTAGACCATTTTATTGACATTAGGAAGGGTCTATGGAGGTCAGGAGATTAATGGCCACCCACATGAGTTTCTAAAGCTGTGTAAAACTACCATATAGTAAGCAGAATGAATATGGAAATGCATCAAAGGTACTGAAGGGTTAATACCATGAGATCAATAAAAATAAATAAAACACACACACACACACACAATGCCTCACCTTACTCTGCATGGAGGCATTTGTTATTTTCTCCTCCATGGCATACACAGATTCCAGCACAGCAAAGTCCACCTTGAGGGCCACATCGGGAGCCAGTGCTGCGGCTCGTCGGCCCACAGTGTGCCAAACTCATCGTAAACCACCTTGGCCGCCTCCTCAGGATCCGTGTCCAGGTTGGTGGCCTCTGTGTCAATCTGTGTAACGGCAGTGGTGGGCGGGTTAGGTTAGGTCAGGGTGTGGAGAGGAGGCAGTGGCTGGGTCATGTCAGGGTGTGGAGTAGTAGGATGTGGAGTGATAGGTGGTGGGTGGGTTAGGTGAGGGTGTGGGTGGTAGCAAGTGGTGGAGGGACAGAGATGGAAGGCAGGAGGCAGAGCACAGGGCATGGTGGAGTAGGGATCAACAGGAAGGGGATATGGTTGACACAATTGAGGTGTGTTGTGACCCTGTGCTGTGTTGTTGCTTCGCAACACAGAGCCCACCACACACACATGTACACATAAATAACAATACTTCTCCACCTCACAGCAGCAAAAATTTGGCCTCACAACTCTGGCATATGCTAAAGTTTAACCAAAGTAAAAATTAATCAACATACGGATGGGTAAAAAGGATATTCAGAGATGTAATTTGTTTCTCTCCCTGCCCTGCAAGACCCAGCCACCACCAACAGTGCTGCTGCCACTCCAGCCACCCACACTCATGGCCACCTTTTGAGTAACTATCAATCAGTAAATCATAATTCCTTCTACATAACACAGCCAGGTGAACAATGAACCACAGGTGGGCAATGAGTGGTGGCAGGTGACTGGGGTGGTCACTACACACACCACAGCTGTGCTAACAGGTGTCTATCTAGGCATCACCTTCAGCCTTCAGTGAACACATGAAGCTGTACAGGTAAGGACTAGCTACGTGCATCCTCTCCACTATGAAAGTAACTGTGCTGTGTTGTGGCATCGGCTGGCCTCAACAGTGCTGCACTAGTGCACTGGTGCCACACCAACACCAAGCAAGACTGATGCCTCTCACTCACACTGCTGCTGCCACTCCTCACCCGCCGCCCACTCGGGACATCACATCACACACACACACACACACACACACACACACAGCCTGAGACAGTGTCTGTGTGTGTGTGTGTGTGTGTGTGTGGCTGTGTGTGTGTGTGTGTGTGTGTGTGTGTGTGTGTGTGTGTGTGTGTGTGTGTGTGTGTGGTTATATCATGCAAAACATGGTGGATAGTGCATGATGCAATCAGTGCCACTTTGCCATGCACTAATGAGCCTTGGCCTGGCCCTCTCTCTCTCTCTCTCTCTCTCTCTCTCTCTCTCTCTCTCTCTCTCCAAACTTAGTGGTGGTGATGGTGGTGGTGGTGTGTAAACAAGAGGAACAAGTATGATGACTATAGGAGAAAGAGTAACTCTGCATGAAAGGCAAAGTGAGAAGCTTGGTGTGTCCATTCTGTGATACTAAGTCATGCTCAGTCTCACACACACACACACACACACTCTCTCTCTCTCTCTCTCTAAATGGTACTCACGGGTGCCACCAGAGCCAGTTTGCTTTTGCTGCTCCTCTGAGGAGGGAGGGAGGGAGGGGCATCCAGCACTCAGAAAATGTTAACCCACATCACTAAGAGTCCCCACATCACACCCCCATCCCTGCAGCCACTCAGCACACACCTGCCTCCGCCACCACACCACTCACAGCTCACAGCCCTGCAGAGTGTGCTGGCCGGCCCAACACACACTCTGAGGGAAGCCTGCTGGGCTGGGTCCTGAGCTACGATGGTGTGGAGCAGAGTGGCACACACAGGGTGGGGGGTGGTGTGGGGCCACCTCACTACTACATGGCACATCTGAAGATGGCAGGAGTGTTGGCTGCTGGCCCACACTCTTTACTATCAATCTACCAATCAAGATTTAAATTTTTTTCAAATTTTCAAATAGTCTTTTAAGGAATATAACTCGCCAGTACATCGTGATTCACCTGCATTCAGTTTTACTCACCACACCTTCAGCAATATTTCTTTCTTTTAGGTGGCGAGTCATGCATGAGGTGATGAGGCAGCCCTCACGGCCTGACTGGCGGAGCAGGAGGAGGGTGGAGCAGTGAGGCCAAATTGTGCTGCTCACCTGTCACTCTACTGTAACCAATTGTGACTCAGTTGTTTGTTCTGCTCATCTTCATATGCAGGTGAGTGGTGAGTGACAATGAGGGAATATTCTGTGAAAATGGTGAGATGGATGGGATGGAATGTTGATGACAAAGGTGCTACAAAACATGATTGATTACTACATATATTGCACTGTGTGTGTATGCACATGTGTGTGTGTGTGATGAGTGTGAAGACTAGTGTGTAAACAAAAGCATACAAGTGTAGATATAATCCTAAATATTTAGATTTTGGACCATGCACATGAAGTATCCTCTATAATAAAGGCTAGTTATTTTGTTTGTACAGAGGCTAGAACAGATGTGCACTGTTGTATGTGGGTGTTTTGCACAGTGTGTGTGTGTGTGACAGGCTAGCCTCACCTTGGAGATTGCATTCTTGACTATGGAAAAGTTCTTCTCAATAAACCTCTTGAGCTCCCTCTCCCGCACACCTCTCTCGTTGAGCGCCCCGATCATCTTCTTGAGCTGCTCCATGTGGCTGACAGTGCCACTACCCAGTCTTGTGCCTCAGTGGGGCACACAACAATGTTAATGGCTTGGCAGAACAATGCACAAGAATAAAACATGGAGAATGTGACAGAACACAGTCAGGATGGCGGTGTGTGGGGAGCAACTCACCGCCAGGGATGGGCAGCGCCTCCGCCCGTCTGGTGCAGGCGCTCCAGCAGCTCCTTGTGTGGCAGGGGACTGGATGCCGCCCGCTGGATTGGCGCTACCACACTATCAGGAGGGGCAGCGGAGGTGGGAGCCACCTGGAGTGGTGGGTGGTGGTGTGAGGGGTGCCCTCTTGTGGTGGCAGTGTTGGTCAGATCTGTGGCATTGGTTGGGTCTGTGGTAGTGTTTGCCGTGGTGTTGGCGGTCTGGTCTGGGCGTGGCCGTCACATCAGGGAGTGGTGGGGACCTCCTGGCTGAGCGGACGCACATCCGGGGTGTTGGTGGCTGTGTTGGGAGTGCCAGGGACACCGCCGGGGCCTGTGGCTGTGGGTCTGGGGGTGCTTACTGCTAATGGAGTGTTTATTGTTAATGCTGGGGTGGCAGTGAGTCCTGGAGTGCCACCAGGGGCATGTGGGGTGCCAGGCAGGGGCTGTGAGGGCCATTATACCTAGAGCACGGGGAAGCTTCTCTCGGGGAGCCTCTGGGGGTGCCATGGGGGGTCTGGCCACTGGGGAGGGACTCCATGGTGGACACGTCGCAGGGGATGCGTGGCAGGAGGCTGAAGGACAGCTTCTCCGCTGTGCCACGTGCTCAGGTCGCATGGGCTGGCCTGGCACCAAGCCCAGCCCCAGGGCCAGCAGGTTGGGGTCAATTCCCTCCCCTGCATTGGGTGGGGGCGGCGGTGTCTCCTTGAGCCCGTTCACCAGGTATGGGCTGAGGTTGGCACCCAACATGGAGGTACAACTCTGCAATGGTATTCCCCATAGATTCCTTGCCTCTCCAGGAGGCCGTTCTGTCCCCGGCCCTCCTCCCTGGCGGCACTCTCAGACTTCCTGTCGTTCCTGTGGGGGATCTCGGGCACATCACTGTCCTCCTCCTCCTTCAGGTCCTCTTCTTTCTTCACCTGCAGCAGAGTGACGGCCAGTTTCCACGTCTGCCATCTCGCCCTCCTTTGCCTCCTCCTCCTTCTCAGACTTCACCTCCACTTCAGTCTTCACTTCAACTTTCTCCTCCTTCACTTCTGGCTCCTCCTTCACCTCCTTCTTAGCCTCCTCCTCTTCCTTCAGCTTCCTCCCCTCTCCTCCCTTGCTGCAGCCAGCCCCGGTCCTCCAGCTCTTCCTGAGTTAAGCCCACCTTGGTGCGGAGGGAGGGCAGGTTGAGGGAAATGTTCTCGGCGGTGTAGTCACAAGAGGAGAGGCCCTCCAGGAAGGGACCCGCGGTGAGGCAGCACCCACATGGTCCGCTGTGTGGAAGACATGTGTGAAATGAGAGCTGGAGTAAGAAGACAAAAGGAAGGATGAGATAAAGAACAAGAAAGGACGGGATATGAGAGGATAAAAGAATGAAAATAGAAAAAGTGGATGAGCAAGAAAAAAAAAAAAACTAATTGTGTGTGGAATGAAGGAAACAAATAAACACACACAAAAAAAAAACACTACAACAAACAATAGAGAGAAACTATAACACACACACACACACACACACACACACACAACAATAAGACTCGGGGTGACAGAGAACAGACCAGCCCTTGAAGACACACACCTAGTACCTGTCCTGGCCACAGTTGAAGCAGCGCACCTGCTGGGCTGTCTCGAACAGGTCTTGGCGCACCTGGTTCATCTGACGCTGTAGGGAGATCGAGAGTCTTGGAGGCGTCATCTGCATTCAGGTGGCTTGTCATCCTCCTGTGGTGAGTGGTGGTGAGTTATGAATGGTGGTGATGACTGGTAAGTGGTAGTTTTGTGGTACCTCCTATCTCAAAGCCCACTCGCTAGGAAACCCTTGCCCCAAGTGAGGAAGCCCAACCTACACTCGGACCGTGGACAGGATTCGAACCCGTGCGCTTGGAGACCTCTCGGACCCCAAAGCAAGCATGGTTCCACTGTTCTCTCTCTCATCCACTCACTTCCTGATTCGTGTCCAGCTTCCACTTCTCCGTCTTGAGTCCATTATGGCGGTCTAGGGAGTCCTCGATCTGCCGCACCACCGCCTTGTTCTGCAGCATCGTTGCACAGCACGCCACAATCTCGCTCTTCTGCGTGGGGTTGAGAGCCAGGAAAGGCATCACCAGCAGCCATTGGGACATCTTGTGGCGTCCATCTCCCAGCCTTGCATCCCACTCCTGGCCTTTCTTGGGGTTCTCCGGCGCTCCTTCTCAGTGCCCAGGAGGCCATAGATGATCCGCACCTCTCCCATGGCGTTGGCGTTGAGGTAGACACGCAGGATCTCCGAGATGTTGGCGTGCGTGATGTCGGCGGTTGAGAGTCTGTCCCAGGATGGTGGTGTGGCGGTGGGCTGAGGGAATGCCAGGGTCCTCGATGGCACAGACTAGCAGGTGGGACAGGACACTCAGAAGCTCCTCCTCCTCTGTGTCATTCAGGAGTGCCATTTGCAGGCTCTGGATTGACGGCAGTGATTCCATGTCTGTGGGGAGGTGTGGGGTGAGGCAATGCTGGGTTGGGGAGGAAGACACGGTGCTAATTCATTGTTACAGAGAGCAAAAGTTGAAGTGACACACACACACACACACACTCCTAACTCACCAAAGCCCAGTGTTTCACCAAAGTTGTGCAGGAATTCAAACACCATGAGGATGTTCCCGAAGGCTTCAGGTGGGAGATGCAGACCTTGCAGGCGAGGCGCATCCGGCAGTGGCGTGTGGTCAGTCAGCTCCATGTCCTCCTTCACTTCCTTCATCAGCTGGTTCAGTTCTCGCCTGCAGCCGCTCCTCCCGTTCCTGAAGGAGCAGACAGCACACACAAACATTTCAACCACACGGAACAAATGAAATAATAAAAAACAGGCTTCACTCATCAAACAAGAAAAAAACATGATAAACAACAACACATAAAAAATAAATCAAGAAAAAAACAGACCACCAATCAAAACAAGAAAAACATGATAAACAACAAATAAAAAATAAATAATAAAAAAAAACAGACTTTACCAATCAAAACAACACACACACACACACACACACACACACACACACATACCTCTCTCTGGTGGCTCGCTTCTCCTCCTTCATCTCTTCTCTTCTCCTCTCCCGTTCCTCATGGCGTTTTCTTCCCTCCAGCGCTCTCACCAGGACACCGTGATACCTCCGACGCTCCCGCTCCTAGCAAACCAAAGGACATGGTGAACTGCTGGCCCTCCCCCTCGCTCCCTTACATACACACTGTGGCTCAGGCATGGCTAACTATAAGGTTCGGACTCTGTGTTAATTCCTACAGGTAAAATTCTCTCTCTCTGGTAAACTGTGGTAATCTCGTAGCCAGAAAACTGAGCCTTGTTGGAGTATTACGTCTGACTGCTTGTGACTGTAATTAGCAGCAGCAGTAGTAGTGGCAGCAGTAGTAGCAGTAGTAGTAATGGTGGTAAGAAGTTGTTGTTGCTGTTGTTGTTGATGTAGTAGTAGTAACTGGGTAGATTCAATAACTGATTTCTGCTGTGGGAATGAGAAGTGATGTTTGTTTCGTGAAGACTAACTATTGCAGATAACTACATGCACGTCACAAGTGACTCATAACTGAAGCACAGGACAGTGGTTATAACTTTACTGACAGACAGAGAGAATAAAGAGAGAGGCAGAGGCAGAGACAGAGAGAGAGAGACAGAGACAGCAATAGAGATAGAGATATAGAGCTTAACTGACAGACAGAGAGAATAAAGAGAGAGGCAGAGACAGAGAGAGAGAGAGACAGAGACACAGAGATAGGGATGGCAATAGAGAAAGAGATACAGAGGATAAAATTACTGTAAGTCCCCCAAATGATTCATGTTGACAGTGCAGAGGTAAAGGCAGAGGCAGAGACAGTGACAGACAGAGAAAGAATAAAGAGAGAGAGACAAAGACAGGAACAGCAATATAGATAGAGATAGACAGGATAAATTTACCATAAGTCCCCAAAATGATTCATGTTGACAGACAGAGAAAGAATAGACAGAGACAGAGACAGCAACAGAGATAGAGATAGAGAAGATAAAATTACTGTTGTCCCAAAAAATTATTCATGGTGACAAAGACAGAGACAGAGAGACAGAAAGAGAGAGAGAATAAAGAGAGAGAGACAGAGACAGACAGCAACAGAGATAGAGAGAGAGGATAAAATTACCATGTCTCCAAAAATTATTCATG
>NC_059262.1:7515000-7540588 GCF_017591435.1 Portunus trituberculatus | reverse complement strand
AGAGAGAGAGAGAGAGAGAGAGAGAGAGAGAGAGAAATTATCTATCATCATTTACTAAGAAGGAAGCTTCAAAATGTTACAACAAAATAATAATAAAAAAAATCCTGTATTATTATAAGTACTACATGTATTATTATAAGTACTACACGGAAGGTAAGAATGATTGATAAAACAAATATATGCAGTTGTGTGTGTTTAACGGTTGGTTTGGAAGGAGTTAATATTGAGTGTGGCTAGTTTATATCCAGATGGTGGACCAGTGGTTAGATTCACCAGCAGCGTTTCATATGTTCGTTTGCCCTCAAATTGTTTTTCCCTTATCGGCAGGTTGGGGGAGGGGAACGAGAACGAAGCAGGGTCAATAGCTCAGAATGACAGCTATACCAGTTTAACTCCAGACATCACGCCCGCTACATCTCACCTCTCCAGTCACCACGCCACTACGCCACCACCGACCCCTCGAGTCTACGCAGCCCGGTGTCCGTCTGTGTCTTGTCGTCGGGCGTGACGTGCAGCAAAGGCGGTAACAGCAACGGGAAGTTTTATCTACGTGATGGAGGTTTTTCGTGCGGCGAGGTGACGTGCCGCTGCTGTGAGATTAGCGGACCACCCCACCCCACTCTACAGCCACAGCACAGCGGAGAGGTTGGTGGTGTGTATGTAAATGAATAGTGTCGGTGTTGTGTGTGCGTTGACTTGCTGTGGTGATAGGAAGTTGTTAGTCAGTAAATTGAGGGTGGTTAGGAATGTTGACTGATAAAGGATAACAGGATATGTGTAGGATGTGCACTGTGTCTATTGCTGAATCTGTATAAAATTGCCAAGTAGTAAGCATATAGCATGAATATCGTAATGTCACGGTACTGAAAGGGTTAGCTATCCATTCACTCGTTTCAGGCACCACTAGTTAGCCTCATAAAGAGAGAGAGAGAGAGAGAGAGAGAGAGAGAGAGAGAGAGAGAATAAATAGATTGAAATTCAAAAAAAAATCTATCATATCATATAAGAAGGACTTCATGTGTATCATAAGTACTACACGGAAGGTAAGAATGATTGATAAAACAAATATATGGAATTGTGTAACGGTTGGTTTGGAAGGAGTTAATATTGAGCGTGGCTAGTTTATATTCAGATGGTGGACCAGTGGTTAGATTCACGTGCAGCGATTCATATGTTCGTTTGCCCTCAAATATTTTTTTTCCTTATCGGCAGGTTGAGGGTGGGGGGGGGGGACGAGAACGAAGCAAGGTCAGTAGCTCATAGATCAGAGTATAACTCCAGACATCACGCTCGCTACATCTCTCCACAGTCACCACGCCACCACCGACCCCTCGAGTCTACGAGTGACTGGGAGGAATGAAAGTGAGCGTTAATGGATCGTGGCAAGAGGAGGCAGAGTGGAAACTGAATGCAGTGTGATAAGAGAGACAGAAGGGATGATGTAGTGGAGTGTTTGTGACTGAGTTAGGGCACTGTGAAGACGTGTAAGGAATGGTGGTGGTGGTGGTGGTGGAGAAACTAAGTTGAGATGAATAAAAGGCTGGCTGAAACAATTTTAGGACAGACAGAGGAGGGAAATGAGGTGTTAGTGAGTTAGGGCATATTATGGATGAAGTGAAGACGTGAAGGGAATGTGTGGTGAAAATGTGTAGAGACGAGTGAAAGGCTGAGGCAGTGAAGGTGTGTTTAGGGCAATGTCGCGTGTTAGCTGTAGTGATAATTAGTGAACAAGTAAACAAGGTATTGTTGTTTTGTTAATTTTGTCTATTACAGGAGTTGACTATCCGAAGGCCCGACTCGCAGCGGCAATGAGACTCGCACTACCTACACCACCGCCGCAAGATGAGGGAAGTACTCTCCGCCTTGCATCGCGCATTGTAATGGCCGCCGCCGCCGCCGCTAAGGGAGACTGGCTTGCTGAGTGGATGGCAGTGAGGCAAATGTGTTACGTAGTGGCGGAATGGCGACGAGAACCAGCAGATGACGGCAGGAAAGATACAACTCGCAGGTAGATGAATGTGTGGCAGGATTGGTTGTGTGGGTGTGAGGATCGGGTGTTGGGGTTAGTTGTAGGGGGTGTGACGTGATGTGGGTTACGGAGACTGGCATGACTGGCCTGGAAGACGTGAGAATGAAGGGGTGAGAGGGTGTCAGGACGGGAAAGGGCCGGGATCCTACGTAACACAGAAGATGCTGGGAGAAGAACGAGGGAGAAGGGTGTAACTGTGGAGTGAAAGTGAAATAACGACAGGAGGCGAGTGAGAGGTTAAGTGTGTATTGTAGTTTTTTTTTTAGGCCTATAGCGCCTGTAGACACTCTTGGAAGAGTGTGGGAAGCGCTGTTTTATTTATAGTGGTACCCATTTTAGGGTCCCATATCACCCCGAAGCTCACCATGGGTGTAACCACCTAGAACCTGGGTATCATGGTGATACGTGATACGTAGGTAACTTTAAACCACTCGACAAATGGCATTGTTTTAAGGCTCACGACCTTATCCACTGTGGCATAGTAACAGTGTGGCGTGGTACATGTGAAGGTAATCGGTTATTTTTTTGTCCATTACAGGAGTTGGTGATCCGTGAAGCGATCCCGACTGCACCATCGGGGAAAGACTCTGGCATCGCACGGCGCCGTCAAAGACTCTGGCATCGGCGGAGGGTTCCGCCTCGCATGTCACTGCCGTCTATCACCCTGCTACCACTGAGGCCCTTCGCCTCGCACGGCCTGGCAAAGACCTGCTACTGACGCCCCACAGCGGACTCGGAGGGTTTCTACCTTGCATCGGGCCTTCACTGCCGGCCCGCTAACACGTGCCGCCGTCGCCGCTACTGACGGATTTCGCATCGCAGCGGCCTGGCAAACACCTGCTACGTCACCGCTATTGACACTGAGGGACTTCGCCTCGCAGCGGCCTGGCAAACACCTGCTACATCACCACTACCGATGCCGCCGCCGTCCAGTGAAAGATTCATCTCAGACATCCTGCCATTCAACGCCTGCTGCCACCACCACCACCTCCTTATGGTGTTGTCACTGTACTTGAAGCTGTCATGATTGAATAATAAATTGTGAAGAAATCTTTATAGGTTTGGTAATTTTCATTTCCTGGGAATATTTGTGGGTGGTTTCAGTGAGTAGTCACCTCAGGCTGGCTTAGGTCACTGCCTGACATATTGCTTCCATTACCAACAATAAGAAAAAATAATTTCTTTTTTTTTTTTATCATAAGCAATATACAAGAGGAAAAATAATGAGAAAAAATACAAAAAAAAAAATTGGGAGGAAAAAATACTGTAAATTAAGAAAAAACCATGTAATCTTGAGGAATCAAAAGTATGAAAATACTATCCAAAAAACGGTCTAAAATTATTCTTAAATACTCAGCTGCCCCCAAACAGCAGCAAAGGTAAAAAAAAGCAAAAAATGGTCAAAAACTGGCAAAAAAAAAAAAATGGGACCTAAAACTGCAAAAAATGGTCAAAAACTGGCCAAAAAAAAAACTGGCCCTAAAATGTACTGCACTGAAAACAGCAAAAAATATGGTAAAAACCAAACAAAAAAGGTCCCTAAAACTGCAAAAAATGGGCCCAAAAAACAAAAAAACTAAAATGCAAAACTGCAAAATGGTCAAAACTGGCAAAAAATAACCAAAAACTGGGGCCTAAAAAAAAAATGGGCCCTAAAAATGTACTTAAGTCGAAAATACTCGAAAGAGTCTCCGGAGATGAGGCAGATCCATATTGGAGTTAAAATTAAATGCAAGAGTCTCCCTAGACTTTTTATTCAACAATTCTTTACATTATTACACATTGCCTGGAAGTCTACAAATATTTTTTACTTAAAAAAAAAAAACAAAACATATATATACACATACAAAGAATACAGGGAAAAGTCTACACAAATTTTCAACTTTCAACTTGGTATAAAAACAGTGAGCAAAATCTACACTAAAAAAGTCTACACAAATTTTCAACTTAAAAACAAAAAAATGAACTTAGTATAAAAACAATGAGTAAATTCTATACAGTGAAAAAGTCTACAATAATTTTCAACTTAATATAAATAAAACAAACATTTACAACAATTTACAATATAAAATAGACATTTACAACCTAACAAAAAAATCTGCACAAATTTTCAACAAAATTTTCAACAAAAATTTTAAAACAATTTTTGCAAAAATTTTAAAGCAATTTTCAACTTCACAAAATAGTTTCAAACAGTTCTTTCATGTTAACAAATATTCAAAGATAAAAATGTTTAGTTTTGAAGTGACAGTCTTACAAACAAACTGTTTCAACAATCAGAGAGAGAGAAAGAGAGAGAGAGAGAGAGAGAGAGAGAGAGAGAGAGAGAGAGAGAGAGAGAGAGAGAGAGAGAGAGAGAGAGAGAGAGAGAGAGAGAGAGAGAGAGAGAGAGAGAGAGAGAGAGAGAGAGAGAGAGAGAGAGAGAGAGAGAGAGAGAGAGA
The DNA here is from genome assembly GCF_017591435.1 of Portunus trituberculatus. Lineage (NCBI taxonomy): Eukaryota > Metazoa > Arthropoda > Malacostraca > Decapoda > Portunidae > Portunus > Portunus trituberculatus. Next base: position 7,536,118 of record NC_059262.1, on the reverse strand, counting down.
GAGAGAGAGAGAGAGAGAGAGAGAGAGAGAGAGAGAGAGAGAGAGAGAGAGAGAGAGAGAGAGAGAGAGAGAGAGAGAGAGAGAGAGAGAGAGAGAGAGAGAGAGAGAGAGAGAGAGAGAGAGAGAGAGAGAGAGAGAGAGAGAGAGAGAGAGAGAGAGAGAGAGAGAGAGAATAAAAATAAAACAATCAAATAGTAATAATATACATGAAAACAATACATTTTAAAACAACACACACATTAATCTTGTGCCCTCCATACACCCTTGCTAATATCAATGAAATGGTCTAATGGTACACAAATCTCAAGGTAAAAATTTGTCCTAGTACTGAAGGGGTTAAAATAGTGAAGACTGTGGTCATTAATCTTCTGACCACCATAGACCCTTGCTAATGTCAATGAAATGGTCTAATGGTACACAAATCTCAAGATAAAAATGTGTCCCAGTACTGAAGGGGTTAAGGACCATTTATAGAAGCAATCTGCAGACTAAGATACACTCTTGATACACCCCCTGACACACCCTCGCCTCACTCACAAACACCTAAAAACTTAACAAATCCTTTCAAAAAACACAATAAAGTGATTAACCTGCACAAACACACCCACACAGCACATCTAAGGGTAAGTTCATACTACAAGCAGAGCGGAGCAGAGTGGTTGCTAGCGGCAATAATTTTGACATAGTTTTGGACATATTTTTTGTGGGTGGGCAGCCAGCGGCCCTCCACGACTCCACCCATGGCCAAGAAGGTGTCCACCAGTGTGAGCCTTTATTGTTGATCTCAAAATGACAACCACTGACCAGACTGGTACAATTTGACACTCTGTATTAGTAGTCTGTTGAGAAAAGCTAATTTGGTGATATTCTGAATTTCTGGTCCTATACATAAAACAAAAACACACTTTTTTTTTCTACAGCTGTTCCATCCCTTGAGGAAAAACGAAAGGAAGAAGAGGAAAGAAAGAGAGAGAGAGAAAAAGAGAGAAGGAAGCAATATTCTGGTCCTATACATGAAAGGGAAACACACTCTTCTTTTTTTTTTCTACAGCTGTTCCATCTCTTGAGGAAAAATGAAAGGAAAAAGAGGAAAGAAAGAAAGAATAGAGAGAGACAAAAAGAGAAGAGAAGGAAGTGATATTCTGGTTCTTTACATGAAAGGAAAACACAAACTTTTCTTTTTTCCACACCTGTTCCATCCCTTGAGGAAAAATGAAAGGAAAAAGAGGAAACATAAAAGAAAGAAGGAAGAGAGAAAAAGAAAGGAGAAGGAAGTGATATTCAGGTACTAAACATGAAAAGAAATCACAAATTCTTTTCTTTCGTCCACACCTGTTCCATCCCTTGAGGAAAATTGAAAGAAAAAAGAGAAAACATAAAAGAAAAGAGGAAGAGAGAGAAAGAAAGAAAAAAACACACTAAAGATCAATGAGCCACACACACACACACACACAAATTTGAAGGGATAACATACGAGGAGAGACTAAATGCTATGGATCCACCAACCCTGGAGCAGAGAAGGGAGAGAGGGGATCTGATACAAGTTTATAAATTGATCAACGGAATGGATCAAGTGGATAAAGAGAAACTGATCCAGAGAAGAATATGACACTAGAAGCACAAGATCGCATAGCAAAAATTTGAGAAAGGGAAGATGTCTGAGAGATGCTAAAAAAATATAGTTTCCCACAAAGATGTGTTGAGACTTGGAACAGTTTGAGTGAAGAAGTGGTGTCAGCAACGAGTATGCACAGTTTTAAAAAGAAATTGGACAGGTGTAGATATGGAGATGGGGCCACACCAGCGTAAAGCCCAGGCCCTGTAAAACTACAACTAGGTAAATATTTACACACACACACACACACACACACAGCTTTACCAACAAAATTTCACGTTCCTTTATAAATTATCACATTTTTCATCATCCTTCCAGATAAACACTGAGGAATTTGACACTATTCATTTATTCATTATTATTATTATTTCTTTTTCATCATATTGTTGCCTGCCCGACTTGCTCTGTGGCTAAGAGGACACCCAGAATTCTTGCATAGGTCACCTTGCTCTGCTTATTGTGTGAACACCTAACCGGACCGCTCTGCTTGCAGTGTGAACATACCCTTACACACACACGCACACACACAGCCTGGTAGCTCAGTGGTTAGAGCACTGGCTTCACAAAGAGAACACAACACAGATACTCCTTTCACACACACACCTACAAAAGGAGGATAAATCAGAAGTTGTGACCTTGTTGTCCTGGTGTGTGGTGTGCCTGGTCTCAGGCACAAAGACAAATAATGAGCTCAGAGCTCCCGTAACATCTGGCTGTCTCGTCAGAGACTGCACACACAAACAGTGAACACACACACACACACACACACACACACACACACACACACACACACACACACACACACACACACCAACCTTAATCCATCTTGTCCACTCCCACACAAACACACACACACACACACACACACAAAACACACACACACACACAAACACAAACACAAACACACACACACACACACACACACACACACACACAAAAATGGGCAAGCCTCTTAATGTGGGTGTTTCACCTAACAGTAAATAACATGTAACTCATTGTGGCCTGACACGGTGTGGAGTGTGTTGTGGTCTCACACCAAGATGGTCTATGAGCTCTGAGCTCGCTCCGTAATAAGACTGGCTGGGTGACCACCAGGCGACTGAGGTGAACACACACGCTCCACCAAACTTTAATCCATCTTGCCCACTCCCACATAAACACACACACACACACACACACACACACACACACACACACACACACACAAACACATAAGGAAACTCGAGAAAGTACAGAGGGCTGCAACAAAAATGGTGCCTGACTTAAGAGATTTGACTTATGAAGACAGACTGAAAAGAATGCAACTTCCGACCCTGGAAAACAGAAGAGAAAGGGGAGACCTGATAGCAATATACAGAGTGATGATTGGCATGGAAAAATGGATAGGGAAGATCTGTGTATGTGGAATGAAAGAATGTCGAGAGGGCATGGGAAAAACTAAAATGGCCACTTATAGGAGAGATGTGAAAAATATAGCTTCCTCATAGAAGGGTGGAAGCATGGAATAATTTAGACGTGGAAGTGGTCAACGCAAGGAATATTCATGATTTTAAGAAAAAGCTGGACATTAATAGATATGGAGATGGGACAGCACGAGCATAGCTCTTTTCCCGTATGTTACAATTAGGTAAATACAATTAGGTAAATACACACACACACACACACACAGCCTCACCTCACTTCAAAACACAAAAAATCTTCACATAAATATAAATTCACAGTATAAAACACACTTATTTCAAAACCCACTAAAAAAAAAAAAAAAAAAAACTTTCCAATAACACACACACACACACACACACAGCTAATAAAAGACATCTGTCTAAATGACGTGATAAAATACAGTTTCCCACATCGTAGCATTGATAAGTGGAATAAACTGAGCAGTGATGTCGTTGACACGGTGTGTGTCAATCAGATGAAAGAGAGATATGACAGGAATGGACAAGGAGACAGGACACAGAGAGCTTAGCTCGGGCCCTGTAATACACAAATAGGTAACTACAAATAGGTAAATACACACACACACATTTCTAGCACCTTGCCACAAAAATTCAGTATTTTTATGAGACCTTCCAAGACAGTGGTTCCCAAACTGGGGGTGAATTATTCCTTGGGAGCAGCTTAACAATTTTTGGTGGAGTAATGGAGGTGACAGAAAAAAAAAATAAATAAATAAATAAATAAGAATTCTGAAAAATGAAGAAAACCTTGCAGTGCCTCCCATTACAATTACTGTTAACTTAGTCTTAGTGGGCAAAGTTGTAACATAAATAATTATTCTGTGTAAGGGGTAATGTGGTTGGTTAGTGTGACACGTTAACCCCTTCAGTACTGGGACACATTTTTACCTAGAGATCTGTGTACCATTAGACCATTTTATTCACTTTCAGAAGGGTCTATGGAGGGCACAAGATTAATGGCCACAGTCTTCACTATCTTAACCCTTTCAGTACTGGGACACCATTTTATCTAAAGATTTGTGCACCATTAGACCATTTCATTGACATTAGCAAGGGTCTATGGAGGTCACAAAGTTAATGGCCAGTCTTCACTTTCTTAACCCTTTCAGTATTGGGACACATTTTTACCTTGACATTTGTGTACCATTGGACCATTTTATTGACATTAGGAAGGGTCTATGAAGGTCACAAGGTTAATGGCCACAGTCTTCACTATTCTAACCCCTTCAGTACTGGGACATCTTTTTACCCTGAGATCTGTGTACCATTAGACCATTTTATTGACTTTAGGAAAGGTTTATAAAGGGCAGAAGAATAATGGCCACAGTCTTCACTATTTTAAACCCTTCAGGACTGGGACACATTTTTCCCTGAGATCTGTGTACCATTTGATCATTTTATTGACATTAGGAAAGGTTTATAGACATCATCTTCACTATTTTAACCCCTTCAGTACTGGGACAAATTTTTACCTTGACATTTGTGTACCATTAGACCATTTTATTGCCATTAGGAAAGGTTTATAGAGGGTAGAAGAATAATGGCCACAGCCTTCACTGTTTTATCCCCTTCAATACTGGGACACCTTGAGATCTGTGTACCATTAGACTATTTTATTGACATTAGGAAAGATCTATAGACATCAGAAGACTAATGGCCACAGTCTTCACTATTTTAACCCCTTCAGTACTGGGACACATTTTTACCTTGACATTTGTGTACTATTAGACCATTTTATTGACATTAGCACGGGTCTATGGAGGTGACAAGATTAATGGCCACAGTCTTCACTATTTTAACCCCTTCAGTACTGGGAGAAATTTTTACCTTGAGATTTGAGTACCATTAGACCATTTTATTGACATTAGGAAAGGTTTATAGACATCAGAAGATTAATGGCCAATATCTTTACCATAAAAACATGTCAAATAGTCTTAAAATACCATAAAACATGCCAAACTGTCTTAGAATGCCCTGAAAAAACATGCCAAACTTGTCTTAAAATGTCCTTACAAAAAAAAAAAAAAAAAAAAAAATTCCAAACTGCTAATCCATCCTAACTGTTCTTCATGGCTCCAGGTGTTGTCTTGTACTCTGGGTGTTACTGATGGCTGTAGGTGTTGTAGGAGGCTTGTGTTGCATTGTGGCTTGGTGGTGCAGTGTTCCAGCAGCAGTGTGTCTCCTTTGCAGCATTCAGTGACTACTGGCTTGACTTTCCTGTAATGAGAGATGCACTGTTTACATTGAGTCACCTTCACTATTTTGTAAACTGAACTGAATGCAACTCAACCAAACCTAACTGAACTCAACCTAACCCAAAACAACCCAGCTCAACCAAACCCAACCTAACCAAAGTTAACCCAAAACAACCCATCATAACCCAGCCCAACCAAACTCAACCCAACCTAACCTAACCCAAAAACAACCAGTTAACCCAGAACAACCCAGCATAACCAACCCAACTCAACCTAACCCAAAAACAACCCAAGTTAACCCAGAACAACCCAACCCAACCCAACCCAGCATAACCCAAGCTAACCCAACCCAACCCTTTATCTTTACCTTTACCGAGGTGCCTGTCATGTGACGTCGGCGACCATGGAACACCATCCTCCTCTGTTTTGAGCCACTCTAACCCGATCCACAGTTGTCCAGCCCTCACCGACGTGTTTCACCAATGTGTCCATAAACTTGACCCTCTGTCTTCCTCTCGCTGGTTCCTTATACTCTCCCAACAGGCATTCTCTCCCCAGTCCATGTCCTCTCAGTACATGGCCCACAAAATTTAGGTGTCTCCTCCTGATACTCTTCACCGGTGTTTTTCCATTACTACTCTTCTCAATCCTTCATTAGTGATCTGTGCAGTCCAAGGGATTCTCAGCATTCTTTGCATGAACCACATTTCTACTGCTTCTAACCTTTTGATCATGTTCTTCTTTATCGTCCATGTCTCAGAGCCATACGTTAATGTGGACCATACATAACGCTTGAGTATACGTTGTCTTAGAGTTATATTCATGCTAATATTGGTCATTATCTTTCTTACCTCTTAAAGTACGGGGGTTGATTTACTTTCTGTCTGTTACAGCGGGGAAAAATCACACCTGTCAAAAATGCTAAAAATATTCTTTTCCTTATAAAAGCATATTTCTTTGTGTTATTCTGAGTACAACGATGTAGTTTTCAACATGTCATCACCTCTCACACCAAAGTTATTGCACATCAAAAAATTCATGGCAGAATCCGCCGCTAAGAAATACCCCCCAAACTCAGATAACACCATGCTCTCTCTCTCTCTCTCTCTCTCCATTTGGGCATATGAATCTGATGTAAAAGTAGGAACTTTTGCACTTTCATGTCATGACACCGCTCTCTCTCTCTCTCTCTCTCTCTCTCTCTCTCTCTCTCTCTCTCTCTCTCTCTCTCTCTCCATTTGGGCATATGAATTTGATGTAAAAGTAGGAACTTTTGCACTTTCATGTCATGGAAATGCAAACTCAGATGAAATGATGTTCAAAACAGAAAAATAAAAATAAACCACATATTACAAATATTGTGGATTTCTATAATAATTGGAATGTGGCAACTCTTATTAGCAATGGGACTGACGTGACTTGGCCGACAAGCAGTCCTGTAGAGGCAACCATGGGTGACACACACCAGCACATTGTTCGAGGAGGTTTATGAACGTCGCTGTGAGGGTTTGCCTCTGTCTCCCAGATCACTATCAGAATCACTACTGAAGTCTTCACTTTCTTCTGTCTTAATAAAAAAAAATCAGTCTTAATTTTCACCACTATCCTCAATGTCATTACCATGTAACACTGACATAACATCACTCGGAGTACCGAAACCTAACTCCGGGTCACGGGGATTGCTAGATGTTGCCTCAAAATGGGAAAAGATGACCTATTGTGAGGGAACATATGTCTCAAGGCTCAAAGAGGTGAGCGAGAAAAGATGCCAGAGACTTCCACTTGCCCCAGGACCAACAGTGAGGGGGAGAGATTCAAACGTTTAGCGCCGAAAAATCATGATTCCCGGAACGATCCCCGCCTCTCTGCACGCGACGCTACAATCATCCCGAAACAATCACCGAACGTTAAGGGTTAAGCTATCTATGAGTGCTTGCAATTTTACCTCGGAATCTGCCGCTAAAACTATATCGTCTGCATAATGTATGTTGTTAGTGTTTCTTCCCCCAATGCAAATTCCCTCCATTTCTTCCATCTCCAAACATTTTTGTCCATACAATGAGAACAAGTCTGGTGAGAGTACACAGCCTTACCACACTCCTCTCTGTATCTCTACCCATTCTGTGTTTTTATTTTCTATTCTTAATGCTGCTTTTGGTTCCCAGTATAGGTTATTTATCATTCTTACATCTTTGCCATCCAATCCAATCTCCTTTAACACGTTAATCATTTCCTCCTGTCTAATCATCTCAAAAGGCTTTCTCAAAGTCCACCAAACACATGTATACATCTTTTTGCATTTCAACTGCTCTTTCTGTTACCATCCTCAGGCCAAATATTGCATTACCCTTTCGAAATCCATATTGCTCCCAACCCAACCTAACCAAACCTAACCCAGCATGACCCAACCCAACGCAACCCCAAATAACCCAACAGCAACCCAGCGTAAGCCAACCCAACCCACCCCAAATTAACTCAAGCTAACCCAAAACAACCCAACCCAAATTAACCCAGCATGACCCAACACAACCCAACCCAAAATAACCCAGAACAACCCAGCATAATCCAACCCAACCAAACCTAACCCAACCCAACTCATACTAACCCAGAACAACCCAGCATAACCCAACCCAACCTAACCTAATCTTATCTTAACTTATCTTCACTCAATTTTACCTAACCTAACCTTACCATTCCTAACTATAACACACCAACACCAGAGACCTCCAAACTTGCCAAACTGTCTTAAAATGCCCTCAAAACATAACAAACTGTCTTAAAATGCCCTGAAAACATGTTAAACTGTCTCAAAATGCTCTCAAAATATGATAAACTATCTTAAAATGCACTCATAATATGCCAAATATGTCTCAAATGGCATTAAAACATGTCAAACTATTCTTAAATGACTTCAAAACATGCCAAACTGTTTTAAAATGCTATCAAAACATGCCAAACTGTCTTAAATGTCCTCAAAACATGACAAACTATCTTAAAATGTCATCAAAACATGTCAAACTGTCTTATAATCTCCTCAAAACCTGCCAAACTGTCTTAAAATGTCCTCAAAACCTGCCAAACTGTCTTAAAATGTCCTCAAAACATGCCAAACTGTCTCAATATGCTCTCAAACATGCCAAACTGTCTAAAATGCCCTTAAAACATGCTAAACTGTTTAAAAATACCCTCCAAACAAGTCAAACTGCCTCAAAATCTTACCTAACCCAGCCCAACCCACCTAATCTAATCAAACCTAACCACACCACACCACTGACCTGCATAAGGAAGGGAGCCGTGTGCCCTCACCATTGAGTGGCCACCTCCTCTCGGGTCACAGTGAAGTCACAGTCCAAGGGAGTCCTGTGGCAAAAGGTCAGAGGTCACACAGGTCATACTGGGATAGTAATAATAGTAATAGTATTAGCACAGGAGGAGGAGGAGGAGGAGGAGGAGGAGGAGGAGGAGGAGGAGGAGGAGGAGGAGGAGGAGGAGGAGGAGGAAGGAAGGAAGGAAGGAAGGAAGGAAGGAAGGAGGAGGAGGAGGAGGAGGAGGAGGAGGAGGAGGAGGAGGAGGAGGAGGAGGAGGAGGCAGGAAGGAAGGAAGGAAGGAAGGAAGGAAGGAAGGAAGGAAGGAAGGAAGGAAGGAAGGAAGGAAGGAGGAGGAGGAGGAGGAGGAGGAGGAGGAGGAGGAGGAGGAGGAGGAGGAGGAGGAGGAGGAGGAGGAGGAGGAGGAGGAGGAGGGAGGAGGAGGAAGGAAGGAAGGAAGGAAGGAAGGAAGGAAGGAAGGAAGGAAGGAGAGAAAGAAAGAAAGAAAGAAAGAAAAAGAAAGAAAGAAAGAAGAAAGAAAGAAAGAAAGAAAGAAAGAAAGAAAGAAAGAAGAAGGAAGGAGGAGGAGGAGGAGGAAGGAGGAAGGAAGGAAGGAAGGAAGGAAGGAAGGAAGGAAGGAAGGAAGGAAGGAAGGAAGAAGAGAGAGAGAGAGAGAGAGAGAGAGAGAGAGAGAGAGAGAGAGAGAGAGAGAGAGAGATTGAAATAACAAAAACTTTATAAAATGACAATATTTATTATTTTACCTTTTCTTTTTTAATCTTTTCTTCTCCTCCTCTATTCATCTTCCTCCACCTCTTTCTCCTCCTCCTCCTCCACCTCTTCCTTCTTCTTCCTCCTCCTCCTCCTATTCCTCTTGCCTTGGTCTTTCTCCACATTCTTAACACAATCTGAAATAAATTAAACTGGATTAATATCATAGAGAGAGAGAGAGAGAGAGAGAGAGAGAGAGAGAGAGAGAGAGAGAGAGAGAGAGAGAGAGAGAGAGAGAGAGAGAGAGAGAGAGAGAGAGAGAGACTTTAGTGATTGAGTGTGCAGAGGCCATAAATTCAAAGTGTTAGTGAAGCAGTGTGTAAGTGAAGTGCTTGACAGTGACACATGGAAAATAAGTGAATAAGTGAAGTGATAATACAAGATACATAGTGACAGAAGTGATACATAGCAGGAGTAATCATCACTAAATCAATAAGAACACTAGCAGTCAAATAGTTGGTGGGCTTTGAGATAGGAGATACCCAAAATGCCTCCTTTAGCCCATTAAAAAACAATGGAAATGCACGTATTACCTAAATGCTGAGTAGTAATAAAAAACAAATAAAAAAATAAATAAAAAGAGATATTTATGTGTGAAAACCTTATAAAATGGCACATCTATCATGAACCCTTTGCCAGCGACTCCGCCACCCCCGCACTGCACAACCCCCACCTCCTGCACCGTGTTCTGTTGGGGGTGCTGACGTAGGAACACATTCATTTCATCCCTTGTGACATGAAGCCACTTTTTTGCCATAAATTTTTTGTGATTTATTTTTGGGATGTCGACACACACACACACACACACACACACACACACACACACACACACACACACACACACAAAAAAAAAAAAAAAAAAAAAAAACGACTGCCGGGACACTGGTCCACACACACAGTGACTGTACCACCTTGTTTGACATGAAGAGCTGGAAGAAGTGCAAACCACTCATGTCATTCCTTGGTACATCAGGATCAAAGCCACAAAAATCTTCAGTCAGGACCGGACCAGTACCGGGACGCTGGTCAGCAAAGGTATCAGATAAGACAGAGAAAGTATGGAGGGAAGCATGCAGTGCAGGGCTGCCTGGCCACTCCTCATCCTCCACACTTCCATGTCAACATTTAAAACTGTACACTCTTCTAAATCAACATCTATGTTTTCCATCTCCCTTAATTCTTATCCTCACTGCTTTCGTGTTGACATTTAAAACTGTACACTCTTCTAAATCAACATAAATGCTTTCTATCTCTCTTAATTGTCATCCTCCACACTTCCATGTCAACATTTTAAACCTTACACTCTTCTAAATCAACATACATACTTTCATCTCTCTTAATCCTCATCCTCGACACTTCCATCTCTCTTAATTGTCATCCTCCACACTTCTGTGTCCACATTTAAAACTGTACACTCTTCTAAATCAACATACATGCTTTCCATCTCCATTAATTGTCATCCTCCACACTTCCATGTCCTCATTTTAAACCATACACTCTTCTAAATCAACATAAATGCTTTCCATCTCTCTTAATTGTCATCCTTCATACTTCTGTGTCTACATTTAAAACTGTACACTCTTCTAAATCAACATATAAACTTTCTATCTCTCTTAATTTTTTCTTCTATGCATTTTCCGTCCCTATTAGTTTAGGTTCGGTTATGAATAATAGGTTTGGTTAAATTAGATCTGGTTAGGTTAGGCTAAAATAAGCATTTACTGAATTTACTAGGCTAGATTAGTGTTTAGATTTAGGTTGGATTTAATTACTGGGAGCTTCGGACCAGGAGGGACCCATACATGATAGGAGTGCCAAAAAAATACCCCCATATTTCTTTGAATTCTAGAGATATTTCCCTAGATTTTCAAAGGGTAAAAGAAAACATGAAAAGAGTTGCTGCTCGATAGATTTACCAGAAATATTCCCTTCATGAACTGAGATGAGCAACTATGAACATTTATCTTATTTTTGGTACTGAACACATACCTGTTGCTAAGTAGCGCAAGGTAAGCATTAGGCGTTCTGCAGGTGTCAAAGACGAACGCATATTTGTGTACTGCTTCTTGATGAGTGAAGTAACCTGGTCCAATAAGGTCTGGAACTGAGCCTGGTCTAACCGTAGCCAGTGCCTCATCGTGTCTGGGTCCTCGTGTTAATTTCTCGAAGCAACCTGTAGCATACACTCTCGGTTCGTCTTCGAGCCAACCATTCGCAAATCCATAGGCGCTTTCTTTTTTTCATCTCCAGCTGCTTCTTCAGAAAAATGCCCAGAACGAGCGCTGCTACGCCGGGATCCATGTTTGTTTTGATGATCTTGATCTTGATCTTGATGGTACAGGTGACGCAGAATTTCTTCTGGGTCAGGCCTTTATATCGGCAGCTCCTGTAGGGATTACAGGGTTCCCAGATTTCTGTGCCGAAATTATCGTACACACCCGTCAAAAATTATCGTATTTTGAGCTAGATTATCGTACACCAACATTCACCTAGCAACTTTTTGTCAGTTCTACAGAATACCACAAAATATACCATTGGAACACTAGACACCAAAAAGTTTTTCTTAGGCATTTGATATAGGTTCTGAAAAGCACTGCATGTTACGAGAGGCTATCGTATACTCACCCTTTTATAGGTCGCTGGCTGAATCCCCGTGGATTTCTGGATAGTTTGGATCACTTTCCACACCAGTTGGATAAAGTACTTGGGAAGTCATACTCCTTATCATGCTCCTGGATGGCTCGAATGTTACAGACTGTTTTGCTAAAAGAATGTCTCTTACTGATTCTGTTTTGAGTTTGTTTCTGTCTTTAGTTTTCATTCTATTTATCTGCCATTCTCTTTGCTGTGAAGTGTGCCAGGTAGTAAGAATTAAGCCAAGTAGAATAACACCCGCAAATGAGCGTCCTGCTGTCTGAGGCCCCCGATGAAGACTAATGAGGCCTCCCCCGGTCCCCTCCTTCCCCCTCACCCAGTCTTTACAGGAACTGATCGTGTAGTGCCCTCCCCCCTTCGCTCCGTCTCCAGCCACTCACCCGATACACGAACTGATCGTGTATAGTCCGCCCTTCACTCCTCCTCCTCCAGCCACTCACCAACCCTCCACCTCCCTCCTCTCTCTCTCTCTCTCTCTCTCTCTCTCTCTCTCTCTTTTTTTTTTATGGAGTAGAATATACTCTCGCAGTATCACTTCCAAAAGGAATTATTTCATGAAAAGTATAAATTATTGTACAAAACTGCAGATTATCGTATTATCGTACGCACTATATTTTTTATCTTACAGTATGCTAAATTATTGCACTTGTACGATAATTATCGTACGTCTGGGAACCCTGGTAGGGAACATAAAGAACACCAGACAACAAAGAGGGCAATCACCATCTTTCACACCACTAGTTCCTGCATCTGGCACGCCACATTCTCTCCAGGAACTCTTTCACAGCCTCAATCATCCTTTCATTCGTCATCCCCACACAGTCCCAGCAGCAACACCATCCATTCCCTTCCTGTCATCTCCACTCTGTCATGCCCCAGCTCCCTCAGCACCACTTGCATCATCTCATACCTGTCTCTGGCATACTTCACACACTCCACCACCACATGTTCCACTGTCTCATCCTCTCCCAAGTCACACATCTGGCACACTTTGCTGCGGGACTCTGACCATCTATAATTCCTTGCATTCACATCCATGCACTGTGCCCTAGCTCGGAAGAGAAGATCACCACCCAGGCTTCCGTCATACCACTTTTCATACATTGGGGCCTCTTTCTCTCTATACCATACCAAGGTACTCTTTTGCTCCATCCTATTTCTCCAGTCATCCAGTCCCACACCTTTCACTACTCTGTCTATCTCACTCTTCCACTTCCTTACATCCCATTCTCTACCTTCTCCATTTCTAACAATCATACTCCAGTCTCTCTCTAAATGTCTTCCTTCTACCTGTTGAAAAACCCAACTACTTACTAACCCACTCTTTGCTACCAGCCTGACACACCTCTTCCCCCACTTGCTACTCCTGACATTCCACAGAAACACTTTTCTCACTATCCTTGCATCATTCATTCGTTCTAACCTAGCCTTATACTTTAGGGTCGCTTTCACATATCTCTCTAAAAGTGCTCCAACCCATATCACCCCTAAGGGCCTCTACTGCTGCATATCTAGGTGCATTAAGTGCCATTCTTGCAACTCTATTCTGCCCTATTTCTAACTTATCTAGTTCACTCTCATTCCAAGCAATCACATCCATACCATACATGATGCTCGGAACAGCCACGCTCTTCCAAACTTCTCGCAGCACGTCATATTTACTCGCCCTCATCCTTGCTGCACTTCCTAGACGACCTACCCACTGATTTGCCATACTTATCTTCTCATTCTTAATCTTTACACAGCCATCCGGACTCATCCACATCCCCAGATACTTATATTCATCTGTCTGCTGCACCTCATTCACTCCTAATCTCCACACATGGTTCCTCTCATCCTCTGACCTATGCACAACCATTACCTTACTCTTTTCACTACTAAATCTCACTCCAAAATCTCTTCCATACCCATCTACTACATCAAGCATACTCTGTAGCTCTTCTGCCGACTCACTCATGACTACAACATCATCTGCATACAAGAGCACATCTATCTTATCATTTCCCACATTTACACCTGCATTCATTCTCCTCATTCTAGCAGCCAATTCTTCTGTATATAAGCTAAAGAGGGTTGGTGATAATATGCAACCCTGCCTAACTCCTTTCACTCTTCACCCAGTCTGTCTCTATATCCCCTAGTTTATACTTAGCTCTTGTATCCACATACATACTTCTCACTATGTTAACTATCTTTGCACTTAACCCAATTTTTCTAACACCCTACCTAGCATTTCTCTGTTTACCCTATCATATGCTTTCTCTATGTCTAGGAAACCTAAGTATAGTTTGCTACCATCCCTTTTCTTTCTCTCAATCAATTCATTCACCACAAACAGATTGTCTTCTGCTCTCCTGTCCACTCGGAATCCATTTTGCTCTTCGCCTAACACTCCAACTCTCTCAATCCATTTGCACAATCTCTCATTCAACACCACACTGAACACTTTGCCTACTGTGTTAACTAACGCAATCGGCCTGTAGTTCCTCAACTCATTCTTACTCTTATATCCTCCCTTATGCAACAAGGTCACCCTGCATTCATTCCACATTCTCGGCACTCTCTCCTCCTCCCACACCTGGTTGAACAACTCAGTCATCCTATCAATCACTACTTCTCCTCCATTTTGTACATTTCATACGGTATCTCATCCGGCCCTGCTGCCTTCCCATTCTTCTGCTTCTTCACACATTTCTCCACCTCCTCCCTGCTGATCCTTTCATTCAACTCATCTGCATCCTTTCTCTCCAGTGACACATGTCCTTCATCCACATCAAAGACCTCACTTACACCTCCAATCTCTTCCCAAAACTCTTTTATTGCCCTTCTCATTTCTTCCTTATCAGTCACCACTGCCCCATTCACCTTCAGGCTCTCCACATTCTCACTGTTAGGCATCCCCTCACCCCTCAGGAATCTATACCATTCTCGCCCACCTTCCATACCTTTCTCTCTAAGGGACTGAATCACACTTCTCTCACTTGTAACTTTAGCATTCATTATCTTTCGCTTCGTCATTCGCTGCTGACTCACATACGCTGCCCATGCATTCAGGTACTCCTTTCAGCTTCCTCACTCTCATGTCTCCTCTTTCTTAACTGTCTGCACACCCTATTCAGTCTCTTCCTTTCCTTCCTAGCATCCCTGATCTCATTATTCCACCACGGCCTACATGCATGCTTTCTGGCACTTGTTCTTGCATACCCTATCTGGCTTACTGCTGCATTCCTCACATTTTCTACAAATCTATCATTCAGTTCATCCACGTCGCTTAGACTTTCATCCTCCCAGCTCCTCTCACTCAAGTCCACCTGGAAATTCTCCCATCCTACATCTCTCAATCTCCACTTTTTCCTCTTGGCCTTGGCATTTGTTCCATCTCTTCCATTCAACTTGCACTCTAACACCAGCATGTTATGGTCTGAGACTATGTCAATCATCCCATCTTCATCAATCCACATGCGGTCAACAACTTCACGCATTCTCCCATTCACTAGCATGTAGTCAATCGCAGACTCCTGGTTCCTCCCACTCCAAGTCACTCGTCCTTCAGCCAGGGTCTCATTGAGATTCTCCAAACTCACCTCATTCACAAGCTCATCCAGCATCTCACCGTTCCTGTTCATTTGTTCACCTAACATACCTATGTGGGCATTCATGTCTCCCATAACAATCACTCTCTCTCCAGCATACTCTCTTGCAATCTTTTTCAAAACACTATATTTTCTGCCATTCTCCCTAACTGCTCTGTCGCCTTCCACTGTCATATACACTACCACTACGACTATCCTCTCAGCTCTGCCACTTTCACTCCTGCACTCCACTCGAACAGCTAGCACGTCCTCACTCTCAGCACTGTCTCCTATGTCCAGCTCTTCCACTCTCAGGTTCCTCACCTTTTTGTGGAGCAAGGCTACGCCTCCTCCTAACTTATCCTGTTTTCTACGCCCTTTCCCTATCATGACAAACTCATTTCCTTCCATATGCACCACGTCCCGCAGGTGAGTCTCCGTGATACCTACCACATCCAAGCTCCATTCATTCAGCTCCTTGCATAAATCCTCAAACTTGCCAGTGCCCCATCCTCTCACATTCACACACCCAATCCTCATGCATCCTGACGCCCTGTGGGTACCTCCTCTTCCTTTTACATTTACCCACTCTCCTCCCGCAGGTTCCCTTTCTCTCGGTAACCTGCTCTCTTTCACACTTCTGTCCTCCTCTCTCATACAAACACCTGCCCCTTCTCTCTGGATTCTGTCCTATTCCCTGCTGCCTTCCTCCCAACGCTGAGCCCACTCCACCAAGTTCCAGGCCACCCACACCTTTCCAATAGTGGACATGTGTACGCCATCCTGTGTCCACACCTGCCTCCAGTCCATCCTCTCCCACAGCTGCATCCCATCACATTTCCAGTCTTCCAGTCTTTCTACTACCTTTCCATTCACCCATCTCCTCTCCCGGCCAAAGACCTGACCCTCCTTGTCTTGGCCTTCGTAAACAGGCCCGAGGGATCAGTGACGTCAGCACAAGTAGGCCATCGCCGCGCCGCTCCGCTCATCTCTTTTCCCATAAATGTTCTATCATTTCTATGTTTTTATCGATGATCTTTTTCTTTTGTCTTACAATATAAACGTATGATGATGATATTGTGCATTATTTTACCTGAACCATATATTTTACTTAGATTTTTTTTATTAATTTCAAAATTTTTAGTACAGTCAGCTAAATAATAGCATAAACCCTATACACCAACACCTGTGGTAACGTTTATATATATATATATATATATATATATATATATATATATATATATATATATATATATATATATATATATATATATATTATAATACACATCCTTTAGACCAGCATGTTAAAACCACACCCTTTAGACCAGCAAGCTAAAAACATCCCCTTTAGACCAGCAAGATAAACATCCCCTTTAGACCAGCAAGATAAACATACCCTTTAGACCAGCAAGATAAATATCCCTTTAGACCAGCAAGATAAACATCCCCTTTAGACCAGCAAGATAAACATCCCCTTTAGAACAGCAGATAAACATCCCCTTTAGACCAGCAAGATAAACATACCTTTTAGACCAGCAAGCTAAAAACAACCCCTTCAGAAGCTGAAAACACTCCTTTTAGACCAACAAGCTAAACCCCCTCCTTTAGACCAGCAAGCTAAAAACACCCCTTTAAACCAGCAAGCTAAAAACACCCTCTTTAGACCCCTTTAGATGGGTTAAATTAAGATAGGTTAGGGCAGGCTAGGTTTAGGTTATTGCCCACCTTTCTCTGTTTATCTTACCAACAATTAATTTGCATAGAAGCTGTTCTTGATTTCAAAACATTTATGTTGATCAATACTTTTGTTTCATTACCTAACCTAACCTACCATAACCTACCCTTACCTATCCTAACCAAACCTAAGGTAGTACTCGAGTAGCCAAGGTTCCTTATGTTCACCTACACTAAATATATCATAAACTGGTATCATCACATCATTATACAGGGTATAACACGAGTTTCTGCGAATACTTCTAGGATGCGAAAGAACAAGTTATTCTAAGTAAAAAATGTTCTATACTCATATGACTTTTGAGGCTTTCTTTAGTCGTGGGGTGAAATTTAAGTGTGGCTGGTAAGGGCGATTGTTTTATTTTGTAGAAACACCATGTCCACCTTACTGTAAGTGTGTGGTACTTTCAACAGAGATTTTTTTGTCTGTCAAAATCATGCAGTACCATCGAGATTTATTTACCGTCAATCTTGGTGTGAAATTCCGAACAGCTGATCTGCTGCTAGCCTCCCTCAGGCAGGCAAGGTGTCCCCGTATAGCCTATTACTTTATTTGTCAGTAATTACAGACATTCTAACACGGTGTCAGATTTATCTGTAAATTACCTCTCAGTCAATACTACTAGTCTCATTGCAGAATATTGCTATACCCCAAAACTTGTAGAAATGATAGCGAGTTATGCAGTTTGTTCGATGGTGAAAAGTAGTGGGTTATTCAATCATTTCTGCAAATTTGTGGGTGTTACAGTATCCCATGATCAGACAAGTGGTATTACAGATTAGGAATTTACCGGTAAACATTACACAATGTTAACATGTCTGTAATTAGTGACAAATAAAATAAAAGGCTACCCACCTCCCCTGGCAGGAAGGCGGTAGTGAGGCTATCTAGCAGAAAATTAGCTGTTTGAAATTTCACGTTAAGACGATGACGGTAAATAAATTTTGATTGTGCTGTGATTTTCCAAAGGAAGAAAATATATACAAAATGCCACACACTTACAGTAAGGTGGAGTAAGTTGATATAGTGTTTCTATAACATAAAACACTCGACCAGCCCAGCCGGTGTAACAGTCACCCCGCCACATGCACTTGTACTTTCACCTCTAGAAGTATTCGCAGAAACTCGTGTTACACCCTGTATTATAATGTGGATAAAACTATACTAGTTGTATACAATAAACATTGGTTTAGTTTACTTACCTTGGTTGGGGTGGAGTCTGCTGAGTGGATGTCTGGAGGGGGGGAGTTGGGATGGAGTGTAGGGGGTGAGGTAACAAATGCATTCCAGAAGAAAGATGTTAGACATAAATTAGATGGGATAAACAGAGATAGTGAAAAGATTAGGAAAGATTTCCAGGTGCAAATAGGAGAGAATAAGATTAGGATTCCAAATAAGGAGACAGCATCTAGGAAGGTAGCAGGACTTAAATGTTTTTATGTAAATGCCAGGAGTCTTAGGAACAAGAAGGACGAGTTATCTAGTTATATAGTTAAGGAGGACTTAGATGTTGTATGTGTCACAGAGGCATGGGTAAATGAGGAAAAGTTTAGGGAAAATAGGAAAGAATATGAAGTAGATGGATACATTATGTATTTACACCAGAGAATTGGTAGGATAGGTGGAGGAGTAGTTATTTATGTAAAAAAATCCTTCATTTCCAGTCATGTTAATGGTATTAAGGTAGATAACAGAGTAGAGTCCTTATGGCTGGATGTTAGAGTAAACAAAAGTAAGGTTATTAGAGTAGGAGCTTTTTATAGACCACCTAACCAGTCAGCAGATGTAGACAACCTTATGGTAGATGAGATAAATAGGGCGTGTACTAGTCAGACAATTATCTTAGAGGATTTTAATCTGAAGTCAGTAAACTGGGAGAGGATGGTAGGAGATGCTAGTGAAAATAAGTTTATGGAAAGTTTTCAGGATAACTATTTAGTGCAGATGGTAGATAAACCTACTAGGGGGAGGAAGGTTTTAGACATAGTACTAACAAATATTGAGTATTGTTTAAAGGAAGTTGAGGTAGGAGAGACTTTAGCAAACAGTGACCATCATATAATTAGATTTATCATTAATTCCAGTAGGGATAATATAGTGAATAAGACTAGAGTCCCAAACTATCAGAAAGGCAATTATGGTAGGTTACGTCAGTTATTAGGAGAGGTAAACTGGGAAGATAGTTTTGGAAATAAAACTGCACAGGAGATGTGGGATATTTTTAAGGTTGTAGTAAAGGGTATAGTGATGCAGTGTATCCCTTATAAAGATATAAGGCAGAGAAACAGGAAGCCATTATGGTGGACTCATGAGATAGGTAGCCAGATCAGAGAGAAGAAGAGGGCATATAGAGAGTTGCAGAAAAGTGGGAAGATGTAGATTTGATTAGGTACAGACAGGTCAGAGATGATTTGAGTAAGGTTATAAAAAAAAGTAAAAGGCAGGCAGAGATAAAACTAGCTAGAGCTGGGAGTAAAGATCCCAAAAAATTATATAGTTATTACAAGGTCAATGATAAAAGAAATAAGGATAGGATTGGACCACTCAGAAAAGATGGTGTAGTAGTGGATCAAAATGAAGACATAGTAGAATTATTGAATGAACAATTTTCTTCAGTATTTACTAGGGAAAGAATAGGAAATCCTGTTACAAACAGTGCGATGAGTAGTTTAAGAGCTTTAGAAAATAGGACTAGAAATCATGGCAGGAAGATTAGAAAGCAAGGCTGCAGGTTAGATATAAGAAAATATTTCTTTAGTCATAGAGTGGTAGACTTCTGGAATGCATTGCCAGAGATGGTTGTAAATAGCACTGGTTTGACAATGTTTAAAAACAGATTAGATAAGCACTTAAATTTATTAGACTTATAATTATGTATAGCACTGCATGATAGTTTTTATAATTTAAGTACTGATGACGAGGTCGCTGTGCGACTGATACAGGATAACCTAGATGGGCCCTGGTGACCCTTTGTTATCCTATTATTTATGTTATGTTATGCTTGCTTGATAGCATGAAGCCAAGCCCGCGCAAGCTTCTCTTCTTTTGGGAATGAAAATAAGCACACCTTTGGCCCACTTTTGTAATTCCCTTTACATAAAGGAACGCAACACTTGTAAGGCATGGCAGAAGGCCTAGTGAGTGCACCAAAACCACTTAAAACAAGACCACGGCGGAGTTCCAGAACACTCCCGACACACCCAGTAGACGCGGATGGCCTACTCGCACTGACCGCGTGACGTCACATCCATCAGGCCGTGACACTACGCGGTGTGTGTGTGTGTATATATATATATATATATATATATATATATATATATATATATATATATATATATATATATATATATATATATATATCCGCCGTAGAAACCATAACATAAACATTATTATTGTTATTATTATTATTATTATTATTATTATTATTATTATTATCATCATCATTGTTGTAAGGAAAGGAAATAGATGTATTAAATCTGCTATGAGAAATATTATCAGAAACATTCTTCATATTGATTGCGCCAAAAGTTTCCCTGAAGACTGGTAGTGTTTGTATGTTAACTTTGCACACTACACATTATGTACACCCACTTCACATTACACACTACGTAGACACACTATACACTACATACGACCGTCGTCCTCACGGCAGTGTTGGTAACCGTACGATAATTATCGTATTTGTACGATATTTTAGGCCTCTGTACGATGTATGATAAAGAGTTATATATCGTACGCCAAAATACGATAATTTTCCATGGGGAGTAGCAAAAAAGCACCTATCCCAAAGTTATAGCTGAGAGAGAG
>NC_059262.1:7485000-7487500 GCF_017591435.1 Portunus trituberculatus | reverse complement strand
AGAAGTGAGAGAGAGAGAGAGAGAGAGAGAGAGAGAGAGAGAGAGAGAGAGAGAGAGAGAGAGAGAGAGAGAGCTCTGTTGTTACAAACTGCTGAATATTGTTTTCTATCCTTGCTAATTGGTGCTCCTTGAGATCCTTGTGTGGCCAAACAGACAAACAGGCAAAAAAATAAAACACACACACACACACACACACACACGCACACACACACACACACACACACACACACACACACACACACACACACACACACACACACACACACACACACACACACACACACTATTATTGTTATTATTATTATTATTGTTATTATTATTTTTTATTATTATTATTATTATTATTATTATTATCATTATTGTCATTATTATCATCATTTCATTTTACCATTATTATTATTATTATTATTATTATTATTATTATTATTATTATTATTATTATTATCATTATTTTCGACAATATCGCACACACTGGTGAGGATATGTTCAATTGGGGGGGAGGGGAAGGGGAGAGGTGTGTGCGAGTATTTTCGTGGCGGGAAGAGTGGGTTGGTGTGTAGGTGGCAGGGAGCGGCTCCCTCTAGTGAATTGTGGTGGCCCCGCTCCCTGACTGGTGCCTCAGCCCCCAGGAAGCCACGCCGCAGTGTGTGTGACGTCCGCACACACACCTCGCCACCATGACTGACATCGAAAAGAACTATTTCGCCTTTTGGCGGCGCTTGTCGCGGCGCAGCGCATCCAGCCCAGTGCTGTCCCGCGCCGCTCACTCCTCTCGAGCCCCACAACACCCACAGCCATCGCGCCCCGCCCGCCAGGTGCTATCCTCCCAAGACCTGACCACTGTGCCCGAGGAGCGCCGCCTGCTGCCTCTCAGGGGCGGTGAGTGCCACTCCGCAGAGAACCTGCTGGAGGCCTCGCCTCTCAGTGGGCGTCGGGTCTCCTCTACGGGCCACCTGGGGCGTCCCCTTGCCGGCTCCGCCGCCTCTAAGTCCACTGGCGCCCTAGAGTTGAGGGGCGGCTCCAGTCAGAGCAAGAAGAGCAAGGAGGAGAAGAAAGGGAAAGAGGACAAGAAGGTGAAGGAGGACAAGAAGCGTCGCCTGAAGCTGCACCTCGGCAAAGCACGCCACCCCGCCGATGCCCGCGCCAGAAAGCGAAGTCACAGGGGTGCTGCTGAGTCCCTGGCAGCCTCGCCCTCCCCTGACGCTAATGACGGCGGCTTGACGCGCTCACCCTACGATTATCCACTGCCAGACATTGGAGACTGTGTGGCCTCACCCACCTACAACATCCTCACGCCCTCAGAGCTGTACGAACGCCGCTCCTCCCGCAACGGCCGTGGTGCATCGCAGCGCATCACACAAACCTCCACCACGCCCGCTAGTGCGCCTCCACCCTCCACAGGGGACCTTTCCTCCGCCCCTCTAGACAGGCACACTAGCCAGCAACCGCCCTCCGCCACTCCAGCGCAGCCCCGGGAGTTTCCTTTGCCAGACCAGGCCAACCCGCCTCCCGCTGAGCAGACTGCCAGGCTGGAACGCCAGCAGGAAAAACAGCAGCAACAACACCAGCAGCAGCAGAAACAGCAACAGCAGCAAGTGGACGAGGACAGCGGGGAGTACGCGGTGCCGGGGCCTCCTGTGTTTATATATGACATGCCGCCGCCCCCCAGGCTGGTACACGCCGCGCCAATCAGAGCCACCGAGGATGCCCCGGACGCCAGGATGACTCGCGCTGCCACACCACCAGACCTACAAGCTGACGAAGACCCCACCTCGCCCCACGTCCAGCCAGCCGACCCGGCCCCTGCCCCTCTCACTCCAGACGCCGGCACAGCCCGGGAGAGCACCAGCCCTGCGGCTGCCGAGACGCCCAAGGAAGAGGCTGCCTCCCCAGTGCCTGGCCATGCAGGGAACGAGGCCGGTAAGCTCACTGAGGCTGTGAGGCGTACTCACAGCCAGCCCGTGGAGGGCTCGCCCCACAGCTCCCTGAGACGCAGCCACAGCGAGCCGCGGCGCATCTCGAGCGGAGAGCAGCCCAGCCCACACCACCCGCTGACCCGCGCCCTCACGCCCGCTGAGAGTGAGGCCATGCAGCCCATCTTGGACGAGCATCTGGCAAAGCACGGCCTGCGTGTGCTGGTCGAAGCGGGCGTCAATCCAAACTCACTGCCCGACGCCCCACGCCACGCACCCCTCGCCAACTCATCCAGCACCCCTTCTCCCTCACCGCCCCGCCCCGCCACGCTGCCCCTGCGCACACAGGGGTCACCCATTGAGAACGGAACTCATCCTCCCCTCAGAAGAACGGATTCCGAACCTCCTCGAAGGGGCGCCAAGCCGCCGCCGCCAGTGCGCTCTCCCACCACGCGCCTCACCACCGTACCGCCTTCTCCCGGTGGCCGGGGGACACCAGGGCAGGCCCACCTGATGCACCGGGCTAGCTCCCTCACATCCGTGATGATGGTGGAGGACCCTGCGGCGCGCATCGTGACGCCGTGGGC
>NC_059262.1:7470000-7472500 GCF_017591435.1 Portunus trituberculatus | reverse complement strand
TTAGGAATCATATGTCAGGTTTTGAAATATAGACTGAGAGAGAGAGAGAGAGAGAGAGAGAGAGAGAGAGAGAGAGAGAGAGAGAGAGAGAGAGAGAGAGAGTGCTTATTCATTCTTAATTAGAGAATCGTTGAATAAAAGTAAAGTACTTGTGCATTGAATAGTGAAATTATTATTATTATTATTATTATTATTATTATTATTATTATTATCATCATCATCATCATCATCATCATCATCATCATCATCACTATTAGTATAATAACTAATATTATTGTTATTATTTTTGTTACTACGATCATTACTATTGTTACTACAAATCCTCGTCCTCATCCTCCTTTTTTTCTTGCCTTTACTACTACTACTACTACTACTACTACTACTACTACTACTACTACTACTACTACTACTACTACTACTACTACCATCACCACCACCGCTGCCGTCGCCGCTTCATCTAGCGGTGAAATGCTTAACCAAGATGTGATATTGGGGAGAAGAGAGGTCAAAGGTTAGGCTTAGGAGGAGGAGGAGGAAGAAGAGAAGGAGGACGACTATGAGGAGGAGGAAGAGGAGGAAGGAGAGTGGATGTAAGTGAAGATGAGGTTGGAAAGAGGAAGAAAGATGGAGGAAGTAGGATAGATAAAGAGGAAGAAGGAAGGGATGAGGGAGAAGAGGATGGAGGTAAGAAGATGCGAAGAGAGAAGGAAAGCTAAAAGGGGAAGAAAGAAGGAAGAGGGAAGGTAAGAAAGGAAGGAAGGAAGAGAGAGCAAGACAAGAAAGAAGAGGAGGAGGGGGAGGAGGAGCAGGTGAAAAATAGCGGAAGGAATAGAAAGAAATGATAGAGGAACTGAAGAGAGAGAGAGAGAGAGAGAGAGAGAGAGAGAGAGAGAGAGAGAGAGAGAATATATGTCTTTAAAGTGGATGAGAACTCAGCCTGTGTGTGTGTGTGTGTGTGTGTGTGTGTGTGTGTGTGTGTGTGTGTGTGTGTGTGTGTGTGTGTGTGTGTGTGTTACTTACATTTATTCTACTGGAACTTAATTATTTGTTTTGTTTTGTTACTTTTCTAATTTCACACACACACACACACACACACACACACACACACAC
Organism: Portunus trituberculatus; assembly: GCF_017591435.1. Taxonomy (NCBI): domain Eukaryota; kingdom Metazoa; phylum Arthropoda; class Malacostraca; order Decapoda; family Portunidae; genus Portunus; species Portunus trituberculatus. The sequence continues at coordinate 7,471,390 of NC_059262.1, read as the reverse complement.
ACACACACACACACACACACACACACACACAGAGAGAGAGAGAGAGAGAGAGAGAGAGAGAGAGAGAGAGAGAGAGAGAGAGAGAGAGAGAGTCAATAATGAGGAAAATGTGCAAGCATGGGGAGGAAAGAACAGAGGGAAGAAGAGGAGGATTTAAAGAGAGGAAGAGGAAGAGGAGGACTAGGAAGACATGGAGGAGGAGGAGGAGGAGGAGGAGGAGGAGGAGGAAAGGAGGGCTTAGTTGCAAGAAACGGAGTAGGCGGAGGAGAAGAGAGGAGGATGAGAAGAGGAAGAGGGAATTAAAGGAGAAGGAAGATGAAGGAGAAAAATAAGAATAAAGCAGATGAAAGACAAGGAAGAATAATGAAAATGAAAAAGAAATTGAAAAGAAAAAAAATAGTATGAATAGGAGAAGGAAGAGGAAACAAGTAAAAAGTAAGAAATATGGAAAGAAGAAAGAAAATGAGAAAAAAAGGAGAAAATTTATGAGTGCCAGAGAGAGAGAGAGAGAGAGAGAGAGAGAGAGAGAGAGAGAGAGAAGCAGTGTGAAAAAAGAAGATTCTGTCTTGCCTGAGCCCAGTCATGTCAGATGTGAACTCAAACACAGGCAAGCTAAGGAAATAGAAGAACAAGGAGAGGAAGAACAAGAAGGGGAAGAAGAGGAGAGGAGACGAGAACAAGAATAACAATGACAATCTGAACTTCACTGCAACAACCTGGACAAACACCCTAATCACCCTTAAAGGAAGCTACACCCTGCTAAAAATAAAAAACTCAAAAATTCACCACACCTTTGAAAAGCACCCCTGAACACCCCGCACCGCAGCAAGGATGACCAGCGCACTGCCACCCCCGCCGCCGCTCACCCCTCACATGCTGGCCTCCCATCCCCCACACCTGCACGCGCCCCACCTGTGCAGGGAGCGGCGGACCAGTGTGATCGAGGGCGACCCCATTATTCAGGGGGAGTGTGGTGCCCCTATGCTCAACGGCCTGGACTCCGTGCCGCCCTACAGCCTCTATGCACCCCCGAGGGACCCCACCTTCTATGACTCGGGGCAGGAAGGGGAGGTTGGGGAGGATTCAGAGAGTGGGAGTCAAACTGAAGACGCCGGGGAGACCACCACGGAGGGGGAGAGGACGCCCGAGCCTCGAGTGGGTTACGTGTCCACTTTTTTCCGGTGTGGGTGTAGCTGCTGTTGGCGGTACCAGCTGTGTCGCATGGGTGTAAGTGTGGGTTATATTCTGTACTCTTTGTCTGTACTGTGTGTGTGTGTGTGTGTGTGTGTGTGTGTGTGTGTGTGTGTGTGTGTTTTACAATTACCTGTGGTGTTTGTCGCATGGGTATAAGTATGTTCTGTACTCCTTGTCTGTACTGTGTGTGTGTGTG
>NC_059262.1:7452500-7455000 GCF_017591435.1 Portunus trituberculatus | reverse complement strand
GGATTGTGGCCGAAACTTTCCTCTTACTCTCTCACTTTCACTCTCTTTTTATATTTCACATAAGATTGGAACACACTGATAAGACTTGGCTTACTGATAGAGAGAGAGAGAGAGAGAGAGAGAGCGCGTGTGTACATAGTATAACGGGGAAAGCTAGGACCGTAGAGTTTTATGTACCTTTTCAATTATTTAGAAAAAGAAATAAAAACTCTCTCTCTCTCTCTCTCTCTCTCTCTCTCTCTCTCTCTCTCTCTCTCTCTCTCTCTCTCTCTCTCTCTCTCTCTCTCTCTCTCTCTCTCTCTCTCTCTCCCAATCACCCATTAGTCTCCCAATCTCCCCTCTGCTCTACCCCTTACTCTCCCTTTACCTCCACTATGCTTCTCCCCACTCTCTCACCCATACACCTCACTGACACCTCCTCAAAGTAACCAATATTTTCACCTCTAATTCCTTTCCTCCCTTCTCACCCCATATTCGACACGCCCTCTAGCTGTCTCCCCGCACCTTCTCCCCGGGTAACGTTGCCTGGTTGTCTCCCTGCAGTGTTAGAGGGCAACTGTTCTTTCTCACGCTGATCTCCCCAATCTAACCAATATTTTCACCCATTCTAATTATTTTACCTGTCTTTTATTTATCTTACCTTTTTCTTATCTTTTCTTTTTCTTACCTGTCGAATTCTTTTTCTCATCTGTCTTTCCTTTTAGCTTACTTTTTCTTACCATTTATTTTTCTCACCTATCTTTTCATTTTCTTATCGTTTCCTTACCTTTTCTTTTGCATTCTCCAAACATCTCCCCAGGCTAACTATCCCTGGTTGTCTTCCTGCAGAGTCGGATGCCAACAGCTCTTTCTGGGATGACGACCCGGGCATCATGAGCGAGGCGGAGACGTCTTCTACAGGCCGCGGCAGAAATGTTAAGCCTCGCACTTCACTTCCCATAGTACGCACGCCCTCCAAGACTCTAGAGCGGCCCCTAGGTGAGTGTGGGACGCGGGAGGTGGAAGGGAAAGGAGGGAAGGGCGGGGATGGTGTGTGTGTGTGTGTGTGTGTGTGTGTGTGTGTGTGTGTGTGTGTGTGTGTGTGTGCTATAGAAAGGAATGAATGTGTGACTGGAAAAGGGAAGGGAGGTTTTTTCTTATTCTTTTTCTTCTTCCTTCTTTTTCATTTTTTCTTTCCTTTTCTTTTCTTGTTCTTGTTGTTCTTCTTCTGCATCTTCATCATCATCATCATCATCTTCATCTTCATCTTCATCTTCTTCTTCTTCTTCTTCTTCTTCTTCTTATTATTATTATTATTATTATTATTATTATTATTATTAGCTGTAGGAAGATATATAGGCTGCCTTGTTTGTCTGTCAATGTTTGCTTGTTTGTATAAGGTCTGTTTGTCTTAGAGAGAGAGAGAGAGAGAGAGAGAGAGAGAGAGAGAGAGAGAATGTTAACGTATGCTACACAACCTCCACTCCATTTTTCTTTCTCCCTTCTCCTCCTCCTCCTCCTCCTCCTCCTCCTCCTCCTCCTCCTCCTCCTCCTCCTCCTCGTCACATTCCCACACACTATGACTTTATAATTTCAAAACACCATTTTTCTTCCCCATCTCCTTCCTCCTCCTCCTCCTCCTCCTCCTCCTCCTCCTCCTCCTCCTCCTCCTCCTCCTCCTTCTTCCTTCTCTTCCTCCTCCTTCGTATTAATTTTTCTTCCTCATTTTTTTTTATTCTCCTTAACTTCTCTCTCTCTCTCTCTCTCTCTCTCTCTCTCTCTCTCTCTCTCTCTCTCTCTCTCTCTCTCTCTCTCTCTCTCTCTCTCTCTCTCTCTCTCTCTCTCTCTCTCTCGCAATAACTTATCCTTTTCTTTCTCCAGTTTCTTTCTCCCCACACTTCCAATAACACCTGCTTTTCTCCCTCCTTTCTCCCCCCAACGCTTGGAAGAACACTTGTATTCTCCTTTCCTTCTCCCCACACTTGTAATAACACCTGCTTTTCTCTCTCCCTTCTAACACTTATATAATTTCTTGGTTTCTCTTGTAGTAACACCTGTTTTAGTCTCTCTCTTCTCCCTACACTTTCAGTAACACCTGGCTTCTTTTCTCCCTTCTCCCCACACTAGGAATAACACCCGTTTTTTCTCTCTTCTCCCCACACTAGTAATAACACCTTTTTTTCTATCTCTTCTCCCTACACTAGTAATAAACACCTTTTTTCTCCCTCCCTTCTCCCCACATTTGTTATAACACCTGCTTTTCTCTCCCCCCTTCTCCCCAGCACATGTAATAACACCTGTTTTTCTCTTCTCTCCCCACACAGGCCTGGTCTTCTTACAGTTCCGAGGGGAGACGAAGAGGGCGCTGCTCCCCAATGAGATCACCACGCTGGACACTGTGAAGGCGCTGTTCGTCCGCTCCTTCCCCAATCAGCTCACTATGCAGTACCTTGACCTGCCTTCCGTCAAGCTGTACATCCACGACTCCTCTAAAGATATGTTCTACGACCTCGAGGACTTG
>NC_059262.1:7442500-7445000 GCF_017591435.1 Portunus trituberculatus | reverse complement strand
TCCTCTGTTTGTTCTTCCTTTGTTTCCTTTTTAGTTTTCCCATTCTTCCTCCCTAGTCTTCCTCTTCCTCCTCTTCTTCCTCTTGTTTCTCCCTTTTTCCCTTTTCTGTTTAATTTCTCTGTTTCGTTTTTCTCTTTTAATTTTTTTTCCTCGTCTTTCTTTTTCTTTTTCTTTTATTTCTGTTATATCTTTTTCATCTCATTATCTCTCTCTCTCTCTCTCTCTCTCTCTCTCTCTCTCTCTCTCTCTCTCTCTCTCTCTCTCTCTCTCTCTCTCTCTCTCTCTCTAGGAATGCCTCTTTCCCCTCATTCACTCCTTTTTCCCTCATTCTCTTTTACATGCATTAGATGACTCTCTCTCTCTCTCTCTCTCTCTCTCTCTCTCTCTCTCTCTCTCTCTCTCTCTCTCTCTCTCTCTCTCTCTCTCTCTCTCTCTCTCTCTCTCTCTCTCTAAGTGAAAACTGGGATATAGTGTGCAGATAGAGACGACAGACAGAGAGAGAGAGAGAGAGAGAGAGAAATCATGTGTGTTTGTGTGTGTGTGTGTGTGTGTGTGTGTGTGTGTGTGTGTGTGTGTGTGTGTGTGTGTGTGTGTGTTTGTTTTGTTTTATTTTATTTAATTGTTTAGTGCGTGCGTGTGTGTGTGTGTGTGTGTGTGTGTGTGTGTGTGTGTGTGTGTGTGTGTGTGTGTCTATGTGTGTTTGTGTGCATGCTTGCGTGCGTGTGTGCGTGGTCGTGCGTGCGTGCGTACAGAACATCACACACACACACACACACACACACACACACACACACACACACACACACACACACACACGTGACCCTCTGACCTTCCTCACCCTTTCCTGTGACCTTCCCACTGACCTACTGTTAACCTTACTTGACCCCTGACCCCCTCTTGACCCTCTCATCTGTCCCCCCACACACATAACTTGCCCCACTTGACCTACCCCCTATAACCTGTCCTCTATCACCTGCCCCTATAACCTGCCCCACCATAACTTGCCCCCCCCATAACCTGTCCCCCCCATAACCTGCTCCCCATGACCTGCCTCCCCATAACCTGATATACTGCCCCTATTTTCTACCACCTATAACCTGTCCCCCTGTAACCTGCCCCCATAACGTAGCCCCTTAACCTACCCCAACACTCATTACCCACCTTAACTTTCTCTCTTCATTTCTCCCCAACCTTTGTCACATCTTCGTCTAAATACTCCCCACTCCTCCTATCTCCCCACTCCCCACTAATCCCCATCGTGGTGTCTATTTCCCCACAGTAATCCTAACACCCTACATATTCCTCCCCAAATCCTAATCTCCCCAATCTTTTCCTCCCCACTGTTTCTATCTCCCCACTCCTATCTTTTTTCTCCTAGTAATACTAACAATTTACGTCTTCTCTCCCCAAATTCTAATGTCCTCAGTCTTTTCCTCCCCAATCACATCTCAAACTAGTCTGATCTCTCCCCTCAGGTCTTCTCCCCAAATTACTGCCCATTGACACACCCACCCCAATACTCCATGGTTGTCTCCCCGCCTTGTCTTCTTTCTTTTTTTCTCTCCAAAATTCCACAAATCTTCATAAATTTTATATTTTTTTGTTTTTTTATTCTCTCTCTCTCTCTCTCTCTCTCTCTCTCTCTCTCTCTCTCTCTCTCTCTCTCTCTCTCTCTCTCTCTCTCATATTGGTTTATCATTTGTTTACTTATTTATTTGTTTGTTTATTTATTTTTTTATTTATTGTAGTTCTGATTTTTGAGGTTTTTGCTTATTCTATTTATTCAATTATTTAGCTTATTTATTTTAGTTAATTTAATATTTTAGCTCTCTCTCTCTCTCTCTCTCTCTCTCTCTCTCTCTCTCTCTCTCTCTCTCTCTCTCTCTCTCTCTCTCTCTCTCTCTCTCTCTCTCTCTCTCTCTCTCTCTCTCTCTCTCTCTCCTTGAGTGTAACTGAGTGTGACATTTTTATATAACTTTTCTTTTGTGTGTGTTTTAAAATTCTTTTCTTTCTTTTCTTTTTCTCCTTTTTTTTCCTGTGGCCCTAATTCCAGTGTTCTTCAATTTAAAGTTTTCAACGATGTATTAATTTCTTTTCCTTTTATGTTTTTCTTGTTACTTCTCTTTATTATTTTTTCATTGTTTTCATTTTTCGTTATTTACTTTTGTGACTTGTATGGAACTTCCCTTTTTCCCTCGTTTGTTTTGCCATTTTTCTTTCGTTCCGTTTTCTCTATTTTTTTTTTACGTCTACTTAAATGTATGTTTTTTTTTCTTCCTAAATTGGCAACATTAATAAAGTGTACAAGTGTAAATTTAAGTGTTTATGAATATGTATGTGGAAATAGCATTGCTTTATTTTATTATTACTTAACATTTATTTGGATATGGTTGTGTTTTTTTCCTTATAACACACACACACACACACACACACACACACACACACACACACACACACACACACACACACACACACACACACACACACACACACACACACA
>NC_059262.1:7422500-7425000 GCF_017591435.1 Portunus trituberculatus | reverse complement strand
ATATTAGAAGGGTCTATTGTGGTCAGAAGATCAATGGCCAGAGTCGTCACCATTGTAATCCCCACATGAGTTTCTAAAGCTGTATAAAATCGCCAAATGGTAAGCAGAATGAATATGAAAACGTGTCATGGTACTGAAGGGGTTAACCAGATTCTTCATATGAATAGGAGAAACACTCTTGAGAACCCCTGAGGTCTTGTGTGTGGCCTTCAGAAACTCATTTGGTGATTAAAATAGTGAAGACTCTGGCCATTAATCTTCTGACCTACAAAGAGCTTTCCTAATGTAAACAAAATCGTCTAATTATACCCAAAACTAGTAAAAATGCACCCAAATACTGAAGGGCTTAATGTTTCTAGTGACAGATGAACAGTGGCGGAACACAAGACAAACAAGAAAAACATGGCGAAAATTTGAAGACTGGTAAAATCATAATAGACTAAATAAAACAAAGATGGAGACATTTGAGAGATGAACGGCGGAAAGAGAGAGAGGAGATGAGGAGGTGAGAGCGTGAGAGCGTGGGAAGCGTCGCTTTGTCACCAATTAAACTCAATCGATTGTGTGACGCCGTGTAACCATCGTGATGCCCCCACCAGGTGACACACGCACGCTCACGCTCACGCTCTCTTGAGAAACACCTGTCACTCCTGCGCGCTTTGTCCTGTTTTCCGGTTTTTCCCTCCTCGTTTTTTTCCCTTTTTTGTTCTTTCTTCTTCAAATTTTTGGGTTTTATTTTATCTTCTCTTTTTTTCCGCTCTCTTTCCTCTTTCATAATATTTCATCTCCTTCTCTTCCTCAATCCTATTTAACTCTCTCTCTCTCTCTCTCTCTCTCTCTCTCTCTCTCTCTCTCTCTCTCTCTCTCTCTCTCTCTCCTCCTCCTCCTCCTCCTCCTCCTCCTCGTCATCTATTACTCTTTGATTCCTCCTCCTCCTCCTCCTCCTCCTCCTCCTCCTCCTCCTCGTTTTTTCCCTTCTTGTCCTCATTTGTTATTCTTTAGATTTCTTCTCGTCTTCATAATCTTCCTCCTCTCCTCTTCCTCTTCCCTACTACCACCACCACCACCACCACCACCACCACCACCACCACCACCACCACCTATCCTCTCAACACAGTCCTGTCCTCTGTAACACTTTCCCCATCATCATCCCCCCATTTTCCCCCCTTCGCTCCCCTCTCCCCTCACTCCTTTCCCCTTATCAACCCCCCCACCCTGCTGGTCTCGGCCCGCGCAGGTGCTGCCATCTGCTGCCGCCTCGCCGCCCGCCACACACTCGCGTCGCCTACTCGGGATGTGAGGGCCGCGGCGGAAAGCTCCCGACCCCCGCTCAATCTACCTCGCGTATCCGAACACCGTCTCCGCCTCCCGTGCTATCCGTATCCGTATCCGTAAGCGTAGCAGTGCGGGGAACGTGTTTGCTAGTGTACGAATGCGTCACTTCGTCGGTTTTCGTTTTTCTTCGTTGATTTTTTAATGTTTTTTTTTTTTTTACGATTTGATTTCGTTGCGTGTCCGCTTCTCCGTTTTCGTGTCCGTGTGTGCGTGTCTCCGTGTGTGGGTGATAAGACGCACGTACACAATGCTTCCCCACGTACACACTCACGTACATGGCCTGGAAATGTGAATAATGTGAAGAAAATGAGTGGAAAAAGATAAAAAAGAAAATATTTATGGCTGTGATGTTGACGTGAAGAGAATCGAGTGTTTTCTTTCTCTCTTTCTCTAATTATCACTTTCCTTATCTACTGGAGTGAGGGGAAAAGAGGGGTGCATGTAACAGGTGGGTGAGCTGGGCAGGTGAGGGTGAGGGGAGTGAGAGAGGGGATATGTGCTCAGAGTGAGGGGTGATGGTTGAGGGTTAAAGGTGAGAGTATAGCTAAGAGTGAGGGGAAAGAGGGGACTTGGTGAGGGGGGATGTGAGAGGGGAATGTGAGAGAGGGAGAGTGGGTGTTCCGAGGGGAATGTTGGGAGTGTTATAACAAGGATGAGAAGTGAGGGGAAATTGTTTTTTTCGTCTTTTTGTGTCAGAAAGTTTATTTATCTTTCTCTTGTTTATTTCTCTCTCTCTCTCTCTCTCTCTCTCTCTCTCTCTCTCTCTCTCTCTCTCTCTCTCTCTCTCTCTCTCTCTCTCTCTCTCTCTCTCTCTCTCTCTCTCTAATTTTCCCTCCTTTTTCAATTCTTCTTCTTTTTCTTCTTCTTCTTCTTCTTCTTCTTCTTCTTCTTCTTCTTCTTCTTCTTCTTCTTCTTCCTTCCTCTCCACCTAGTTTCTTCCCTTCTCTCCTCTTTATTCTTTTCTCCTCCTCCTCCTCCTCCTCCTCCTCCTCCTCCTCCTCCTCCTCCTCCTCCTCCTCCTCCTCCTCCTCCTCCTCCTCCCTCCTCCTCCTCCTCCTCCTCCTCCTCCTCCTCCTCCTCCTCCTCCTCCTCCTCCTCCCAACCTGTCTGTTTCTCTGTCGTGTTAACAACTTAAATCTTCTACCTCCTCCTCCTCCTCCTCCTC
>NC_059262.1:7400000-7412500 GCF_017591435.1 Portunus trituberculatus | reverse complement strand
GCGGGCCGCCACCCATGATGGGCGTGAAGGCCGGGCTGCGGCCCGCGGCGCCGCCCCCGGGGCTACCCGAGGGCCCCCGCCCACCCCACCTGGCCCGCTCCTTCTCCTCCTACTCGTCCTCGCCGGAGCGGCTGGAGCTGCTCTACTCCTCGCAGGGTCAGTGCTCGACGCGCCGCCCCGCCACTGCTGCTGCCGCTGCCGCCGCTGCTGCTGCTGCTGCTGCCTGCTGTCTCCTTGCCTGTTTACCTGTGTTGCCTGCTCGGCCCGCCCCGCCCCTCCCACCCTACTTGCCCGTCATTCCATACTTCACCTAACACAAAATTAACACCCGGGGGACTCTACCCGTGGCACTCCTTCACACACACCCCGTCCCCTCCTGTACTACCTGTTCCTCCGACCCAGGAGAGGGCCACCTTGGCACTATGCTCCCCACCTTGCCCTGCCCTGTCCTGCCCCGTCCCGCCCTGTCCCGCCCTGACCCGGTCCGGGCTAAGGTGCTGTGTGTAGGCCACGCTGCTCCTCACCCCTTAGGAACCCCGAACACTGGGGCAGGCTGGCGGGGAGTGGTACCGCAGGTATCATCCGCCCCCAGAAGACTGCTGTTGCTGCTGCTGCTGCTGCTGCTGCTGTTGCTGTTGTTGTTGTTGTTGTTGTTGTTGTTGTAAACACACACACACATACACACACACACACACACACACACACACACACACACACACTGCGTAGTGTAGTGGTTAGCACGCTCGACTCACAATCGAGAGGGCCGGGTTCGAATCCCGGTAAGCGGCGAGGCAAATGGGCAAGTCTTAATGTGTGGCCCCTGTTCACCTAGCAGTAATTAGGTACGGGATGTAACTCGAGGGGTTGTGGCCTCGCTTTCCCGGTGTGTGGAGTGTGTGTTGTGGTCTCAGTCCTACCCGAAGATCGGTCTATGAGCTCTGAGCTCGCTCCGTAATGGGGAAGACTGGCTGGGTGACCAGCAGACGACCAAGGTGAATCACACAGGCAGGTGTGAGGTGAGCCGATCACTTAAGTCTTGAGGGACAGCAAAACTTCACACACACTCAAAGTTTGTGTGTGTGTGTGTGTGTGTGTGTGTGTGTGTGTGTGTAGCAGCAGCAGCAGCAGCAGCAGCAGCAGCAGCAGAAACAGAAGCAAGCGCACACCAAACTTTTAAGTATTGTCTATCATCTCTCCCCCGTTTGTTTCCTCCTCCTCCCCCTCCCATCTCCTCCTCCTCCTCCTCCTCCTCCTCCTCCTCCTCCTCCTCCTCCTCCTCCTCCTCCTCCTCCTCCTCTTCCTCCTCCTCCTTCTTCTCCTCCTCCTCCTCCTCCTCCTCCTCCTCCTCCTCCTCCTCCTCCTCCTCCTCCTCCTCCTCCTCCTCCTCCTCCTCCTCCTCCTCCTCCATCTCTTGAGCGCCTCCCCCTCATCCAACTCATTACACACCCTGTACCTTGCTCCTCCCCATACCTCCCCATCCTTTCTCCCTCCTCCCTCTCACCCGTGTTTCCCCTCAGCTTGTGTGGCATGGCGGTTCATGACCCTTTCCCCTCCTTGCAACTCCCCTCCTCCTTCCTCTCAACCCTTTTTAGCACCTGTTATGTTGTTGTTGTTGTTGTTCTTATTGTTGTAGTACAGTAGTTATTGATAGATATTCTACTTATCAATATTGTTGTTATCATTGTTTTCTGACATTTCTTCTTTTCTTATGTGTAAGAAATTGAATTAATGTTTTCTACAAGTGAGAGTAAGTATATATCTAAGTGTATATGTATACATGTATGTACGTATGTTACACCCATACCATACACTGTACACTAAGTATATTCAGGAATGCGTTTTTCTTTAATATCCCCCCAAAAAAAGGTTACCTTTAAATTGAATGATAAAACTGATGTCCCCTTAAATATCTTGCAAAAATACCCAAAAAATAGCACGAAAAATTAAAAACCCAAAAATAGTCCCCGAAAATAACCCCAAAAAAAGCAACAGTAACAAATAAAAGCACCTCAAAGCGCCCCTCTCCCCTCTCTCCTCTCCTCTTAAAAAGACGTCCCCCCAAGAAAATAATACCCATATTAATGAACTGCTTTTATCCTCAAATTTAATCCCCAAATTGTCAATACACGCATCCCTAAAACTTTCAGCATTATTGTATTTTTTTCCCTATTTCTACATTTAACCCTTGATTGATAGTCCCTAAAAAATTATCTTATTATTGGTGTGCTGGGTATTACTTGTGTGTTTTCTGATACTACTACTACTACTACTACTACTACTACTACTACTACTACTACTACTACTACTACTACTACTACTACTACTACTACTACTACCTACTACTACTACTACTACTACTACTACTACTACTACTACTACTACTACTACTACTACTGCTACTACTACTACATTTCCATATACTATTTGTAAGTAACTGAAAATACTCAATTAGAATTCGCATATTATACACTTTTCACTTTCCCTTGAGTAATGTTTATGAGAGAGAGAGAGAGAGAGAGAGAGAGAGAGAGAGAGAGAGAGAGAGAGAGAGAGAGAGAGAGAGAGAGAGAGAGAGAGAGAGAGAGAGAGAGAGAGAATTAAACCAACACTTCTTCGTATGACCTTTTAATATCCTGTCCGACTCTCTCTCTCTCTCTCTCTCTCTCTCTCTCTCTCTCTCTCTCTCTCTCTCTCTCTGAACTTTATCGTTTCTAAGCTAAAATAACAAGGGTGCACGCGACCGATGCTCACACACACACACACACACACACACACACACACACACACACACACACACACACACACACACACACACACACACACACACACACACACTCTCTCTCTCTCTCTCTCTCTCTCTCTCTCTCTCTCTCTCTCTCTCTCTCTCTCTCTCTCTCTCTCTCTCTCTCTCTCTCTCTCTCTCTCTCTCTCTCTCTCTCTCTCTCTCTCTGTGTGTGTGTGTGTGTGTGTGTGTGTGTGTGTGTGTGTGTGTGTGTGTGCGCGCGTATCCATGACAACATAGAGAGACAGATAGAGACAAAGAGATTAAATAAAAAAAACAACACTAACTCTACTACTACTACTACTACTACTACTACTACTACTACTACTACTACTACTACTACTACTACTACTACTACTACTTCAAATATTAATACACAGAGTAATTATGATGATATTGATAGTGAGAATAGTAGTAATGATAATAATAATATTGAAAAGACCGCAAACTGAAGATATTAAAACTCTTTATATATTTACATGTATATTTCAGTTTTTGCCACGTAAAATATAATGGCATGTTTAGTTATTTCCGTGAAGTGTAAAGTGAGTTAACAAGATTACGTTATTAAGAGTGAGTCACGTATTGATAAGAGCGATGATGAAAATATGCAGAGTTTATTTATAATCACAAATACGAAGAGAGAGAGAGAGAGAGAGAGAGAGAGAGAGAGAGAGAGAGAGAGAGAGAGAGAGAGAGAGAGATGGGCTTAAATGGAGGAGGCAGACATGTAGGTATTAGAAATGTAGAAGCAAGGAGGAAGTGTGGATAGTGAAGCAGAGTGGAGTGGTGTTGGGAAAAGGAGTTTTGGGTCAATTGACACGCTGCGACTTGTGTCAATGATATACTTGTCTGTTATAATGCTTAAGTTGACGTGTGGCTTTCTCTCTAAGTAAGGGTGGGTAGGAAAGCCGTTTCAAGTAGAAGAAGCCGTCTGTAGTGCGATAGATTCATTGCTGTTGTATGATGCAATGACGTAGAAGAGAAAATGCAGATCCATGATAAATTTCGACAACAATGACCAAAATTAACCGAAAAACAATGACCAAATTAACATTATCCGAGAAAATAAGAAAAATTAACAATATTTCACACACACACACAAAAAAAAAAACATTCCATAGTAAAAACCAAAAACAACAATTAGATTAGGCATCCCCCACAACCCCATGCACCCCCTCATTCACCTCCTCCCCTACAGAACGCATGCATGGGGATGGCTACCTGTCTTCCCCGGAGAGGTCCCCGCGGCCCTATGGGGGAGGGGGACCTGCCTTCCTCACTCCTACCCCGAGTTACGAAGACCCTTATTATGGGGGCCAGTACCCATCACGCAGCGGCTCCGTCACCCCCATCATTGACGAGGAGACCAGGTGAGTGATGGGAGGGAATGGGGTGAAGATAATGGGTGGAGGTAATGGGAGGAGTTTGAGTTATTGGGAACGCATTGGGTAAAGGAGTGTATTGTTTGTTTAATGGGGGAATAAGTGAGGATATGGTGGCATGGTTAATGGGTGAAAGTAATGGGGAAGTTGAGTTACTGGGGATGGGATGGCTGAAGGAGTGTATTGGTTGTATAATGAGGGAGTGGTGAGGAAATGGTAGCCTCACCAGCCATTCTCCCATACCCCACCACCAGGTCAGCGTTCTACAGTATGAGGGTGGAGCAGATGGAGAGACAGCTGGCCTCCCTGACCGGTTTGGTACAGAAGGCTCTACACACGGGCGTCGCCACCTCCCCGCGCCCTGACCACATCCCCCTGGCGCCCCCTCCTGCCGTAGCTGCCGCCGCCGCCGCCGCCTCCGCAGCCGCTGCCGCTGCCGCCCAGGCCAACAACGACAGGGGGAATGACAATAACCAGCGAACGACTAATGACTTTCTTCAGGTCCCTTCCAATTCCTCGTTCAGCAAGACTGCAGGTGAGTTGTGCTGCGTTTGGAGGTTTGGAGGGATGCTGCGCTGCCCATATAGGACGGGCTGTGTTGGAGAGAGAGAGAGAGAGAGAGAGAGAGAGAGAGAGAGAGAGAGAGAGAGAGAGAGACGAAAAATGAACAAGATGAATTTGCAACCTTTGGAATAAAGGAAAACCTGATTATTTATTTATTTATTTATTTTTATTCATGTACTATTTGGTCCATCAGCAACAAAATAAGGAAATACTTAGAAAATAACACGAGCACACAGAAAAAACACGTGAATAATATCAGAGAGAGAGAGAGAGAGAGAGAGAGAGAGAGAGAGAGAGAGAGAGTCCTATACAATACACACACACACACACACACACACACACACACATCTGGAATTTGAGCTTTATATATTCCCTGTAAGGCTAAGGTGCGTTGGTCTGGCATGCAGCGGGGAAAGGAATGAATGGCGCTTTTCCAGATAAATTTTCAGTGAGAAATATTCACTATTAACTCATTTATTGATCAAAGTAGGCTGGCCATTCATCTCCCACGTCAGGATGCCGTGTCCGCCCCACCGCTCCTCCGCCCGCCACCCAAGCCTGCTGGGCCCTGGCACTGGCGGTTGCAAATGTCTAATAAATTAGTAATAGTGAACAATTCTCACCGGAAATTGACCTGGAACAGTGCAAGTAATTTCTTACCCTACACTATCAGAACGAGCGTAAAATTCACAGCATTTACTTTTAAAGTGGAAGTGCAGCAGGATAATGATGTTCATATCGTGCGGAACTATGCGAGTCGCAGCTCGCACCTACTCCGAAGTTTAAAGTATTCGATAAATTTAAGACTATACTATTACTGGTGATGTGTAATACGTGCCCATAATGACAATTGATGACTGTGATTGGTCTGGCTGGGATATCAGCCCCACAGACCCTTTCACACACGAGTTTGACCCAAAATAACAGACAGGTGAACCATCCTCTGTTTTAGACCAACTGTATTCTTGGAACAATTTTCTATTTTGTTCCTTGATTGATGAAATACAAATTTATCTTTATGAATATTCATCTAGTAGATATTTAGAAGGCAATGGTACACGATGCCACCTGAAATATTTTATTTTGATAACTGAAAATAAGCCTGTCTGATACCAAAATTGTCCGTCGCCACCAAAACATTAACACGTGCAGATCAGCCGTCACCTGTCAAGCTGTCACACTTGTCACCGAGTCACCTTGTGGTAGTGGCCTCGCCTTGGCAAACACAATGTACTACTCAGTAGTCAGCGCCATGGAGACACTTGGCAAAATAATCAAAGTGACACAGCCCGGTGCCCACCCGGGGATGCTTCGTAAAGCATTGGTGGATGCGGCAGGACAAGCGGAGATGAGGGTAAGGAGTGTGTGCGTCTTACATACGTATTATTTGTGGAGGGGTGTGCGGGGCGGGGCGGGGTGCCACTCCTACCGCTCTTTTAGACAGGCTGGAGTCAAAAGCTAACCATCTTATCTGATGTAGTTGGTTTGACCAATGATAGTGATGTAGATATTAATGTAGTGCTAGTGTTATGGGTGCATGGGAGGTGGGAGGGAGGGTGATAGGGAGGAATGGGGTGTAGAGTGCAGGAGGACAAGCCAGTAACCTGACTCATACTTTCAGACGACTCATATCTCCGGCCTGACACAAAACCTCCAAAATTGGGCAAGGGGAGAGGTACAGTAATCCAGCCATGCCTTTTTTTGCCTTTTGCTCTTTATTACTACTTTTTTTCCCATTCACCACCACCACCACTATTACTATTCTAACATTCACACTAATCACCGTCACAATTATGTTAAAAGTTATTATTAAACTTAACCATTGCCAGCCCCCTTCCCTCCAAAAATGCTCTCCCCACCCATCACCAGAAAAAAATCATATATATATATATATATATATATATATATATATATATATATATATATATATATATATATATATATATATATATATATATATATATATATATATATATATATATATATATATATATATATATATATATGTAGAAGCTATATTAAATAATTGCTTTTTTTTAATATCTAGTCTTTTTTTTCCTAATTTTTCTGTGTTATTTTATTGTTTTCTTGCAAGAGTTTTTCAGTATGTGAAAAATTTTAATGTTGTTTTTTCGTCTCTTTCTCTTCATAATTCTGTAATTTTTTTCATTAATTTTCATCTCTTTTAAGCACGAAAGATATGCATTTCTGAGCATCATAAATCTCTCTCTCTCTCTCTCTCTCTCTCTCTCTCTCTCTCTCTCTCTCTCTCTCTCTCTCTCTCTCTCTCTCTCTCTCTCTCTCATTTCAGAAGAATGAATATATATTTAACACTTATTTATTTTATACTACTACTACTACTACTACTACTACTACTACTACTACTACTTTTTGTCTGCAGAAGTTACGTGCGTGCTGCATTACAAACTTACTTTTTCTCTAAGAACTGAATGTACTAATCTATATTATTAATTGCAACACAATACTTAACTGTATCATAGATTTTATAAAAACCAAGTATATTTTTTGTATTTTGTATGTTCGTATGTACGTGTGTGTGTGTGTGTATGTGTGTGTGTGTATGTTTGTGTGTGACTGATTAGAAAACCTCCTCTCTCTTTTTTTTTTATCATTTTGTCTCTATCTCTCTTTTCTCTCTCTTTATCTATATATTTTTTGTCTGTTTGCCTTATCTCTTTTACTTCTCTCTTTCGTATCTTTTTTTGTTTATCTGCTTTTGTGTGTCCATCTGTATGTCTTTTTATTTCATGTATTTTCTTTCTCTTTTTTTTCTCTATTTTTCTCTATATTTATATCTTGTTTTTATTTCTTCCTTATTTGTTTGGCTTTCTTCAATCTTTCTCATTTTCCCTCAGTGGTTCTCTCTCTCTCTCTCTCTCTCTCTCTCTCTCTCTCTCTCTCTCTCTCTCTCTCTCTCTCTCTCTCTCTCTCTCTCTCTCTCTCTCTCTCTCTCTCTCACAGTCTTGCCTCACACACAGTCACACTCACTAGTCACCCTTAGTGCTGCTGCTGCTGCTGCTGCTGCTGATGCTGCCGTTGCTGCTGCTGCTACACTGGGATGAGGACTGTGCATGCCCCCCTCACACCCCCACACCCCGACAGTGCCCCTTAAATAGCCAATCAGAAGTCTAGTTATCAATTTTTATAAACGTCTTTTTTCAACATTTTATAATATTTTTTTTCTATGTTGAGTAATCCGTATGTTTGTCTTAATTATTACTACTACTTCTACTATTGTTACTGAACTATTACCATTACTACTATTGACATGGTGTATGTATTGTTCATCTATCTATCCATCTATCTCTCTACAATGAATGATATGTGTGTGTACGTATGTATGTGTATGTGTGTGTTTGTCTGCAAGAGAAGAACCAGTACGTCTTGTCATGTGTTGATTTGTAACACTCAGTATACGTAGATGTGTGGCCATTTCGTCGCCTCTACCCACTCATGCATATACAGTACTGCATGTATTACTTAATGTGCATAAACAAAATAATGATGCCACAAAACAGGGTTTCACACTTTCTTTTTCCCGTTTGCAGAAAAATCGGTATCATTTGAGAAATCAGTTTCCTTCAGCGATGACCTGCCTGACCTCAGCACACCTCCAAAGCAGCACGTCCCTGCAGGTAACCCATGGTGGCTCTGTCTGTGTGTGTTCTGTCCACCCCCAAACCCCTCCCAACACACCACCACCACCACCACCACCACCACCACCACCACCACCACCACTACTGCCACTACTGCCACCACCACCACCACCACCACCACCACCACCACCACCACCACCATGACCTCCTCCTCCTCCTCCTCCTCCTCCTCCTCCTCCTCCTCCTCCTCCTTTCATTCCCATCCTTCCCTCAGACAGTCACTGCTCAGTCTCTACCTTGAACTTCAGGTGTTACAGGTAATGGTGTTCTCGTTACCACTACTACCACTACTGCTGCTGCTACTACTACTACTACTACTACTACTACTACTACTACTACTACTACTACTACTACTACTACTACTACTACTACTACTACTACTACTACTACTACTACTACTACTACTGTTGCTACAAAGAAGATATATTTCATGTATGTCTCGCTCGCACACACACACACACACACACACACACACACACACACACACACACACACACACACACACACACACACACACACACACACACACACACACACATTTTATGTATTCTACTACTATTCTATTTATTCTACTACGGTACTACTACTACTACTACTACTACTATTTCTGAAGCACTTAAGTTAATCTTTGAAAGATCACTTAGGTTTGCTGAGATACCTTAGGACTGGAAGTTAGCTAATGTTACACCAATATTTAAAAAGGTAGGAAGGATGATGTGAATAATTATTGACCGATCAGTTTAACTAGTATAGTATATAAGATACTAGAGAAAATCATTAAGGGTAGTATTTGGGAGCATTTAAATGAGAATAGATTAATTAGAGATACCCAACATGGCTTTAGATCAGGGAGGTCCTGTCTTACAAATTTGCTCGATATCTTAGAATATATTACCAAGGAGTTAGATGATGGAAATAGCATAGATGTTATATATATCTAGATTTTAGCAAGGCGTTTGATAAGGTACCGCATAGGAGGCTAGTGTACAAATTGAGACTACATGGGATAGGGGTAGGTTAGTTGATTGGATTAGTGAATGGCTTTCTGATAGGAAACAGAGAGTAGTATTAAATGGGGCAATGTCTGAGTGGAAGGAAGTGGTTAGTGGGGTACCCCAAGGATCAGTGCTAGGACCTCTTCTTTTCTTGGTGTACATTAACGATTTAGATATAGGAATTAGTAGCAAAGTATCAAAGTTTGCAGATGATACTAAGATAGCATGTGCAGTACAGGGTGAAAAGGACAATTACAGAATACAACGAGACCTGGACAGGCTGATAGCATGGGCAGACAGGTGGCAGATGGAGTTTAATTCTAAAAGTGTCAGGTTATGCATTTAGGTAAAGACAACACAAACTTTAACTATGAGATGGAGGGATGTTGGCTAGAGGCAGTAGAGGAAGGAAAGGATTTAGGAGTAGTGATAGACAGGACTATGAAATTTTCAAAGCAATGTTTAGAAGCAAGAAATAGGGCAAATAGGATCCTGGGTTTTATAAATAGAAATGTTAGTTATAAAAGTAAGGAAGTGGTGCGTAGCTTATATAATTCCTATGTTAGGCCCCATTTAGAGTATTGCATACAGGCCTGGTCACCCCATTATAGGCAGGATATCAACATGTTAGAAGCAGTTCAGAGAAGAGCAACTAGGATGATACCAGCATTAAAGCGCCTGGAGTATAGAGATAGATTAAAGGAATTAAACATGTTTTCATTTGAGAGGAGATGTATAAGAGGGATATGATAGAGTTATTTAAAATGTTCTCAGATACAAACTACATAGATGTGAGATCTTTCTTTACCTTAGAGGAGGGAAGTAGGACTAGAAATCATGGCAGGAAGATTAGAAAGCAAGGCTGCAGGTTAGATATAAGAGAAAATATTTCTTTAGTCATAGGGTGGTAGACTTCTGGAATGCATTGCCAGAGACGGTTGTAAATAGCACTAGTTTGACAATGTTTAAAAACAGATTAGATAAGCAATTAAATTTATTAGATTTATAATTATGTATAGCACTGCATGATTGTTTTTATAAAAAATTTACTATAGTTAATCAAGACATGATCCCCATGTATGGGGATCACAGATTGTAGAGGAATTCGCTGCAGGACTTAGCCCTGTTAATGGGCCAAATATTTATAATTAGTATATAATGTATTGTGTACTTGTAAGTGTATCTTTAAGTACTGATGACGAGGTCGCTGTGTGACTGATACAGGATAACCTAGATGGGTCCTGGTGGCCCTTTGTTATCCTATTATTTATGTTATATTATGTTATGTTACTACTACTACTACTACTACTACTACTACTACTACTACTACTACTACTACTACTACAAAAATTATCCATTCAGTTTCTTGTATATCATACACACACACACACAAAGATCGGAAATAATGAGCTCTGAGCTCATTCCGTAGGGTAACGTCTGGCTGTCTCATCAGAGACTGCAGCAGATCAAACAGTGAAACGTGCCCGGTAGCTCAGTGGTTAGAGCACTGGCTTCACAAGCCAGGGGACCGGGGTTCGATTCCCCGGCCGGGTGGAGATATTTGGGTGTCTCCTTTCACGTGTAGCCCCTGTTCACCTAGCAGTGAGTAGGTACGGGATGTAAATCGAGGAGTTGTGACCTTGTTGGTGTGTGCCTGGTCTCAGGCCTATCTGAAGATCAGAAATAATGAGCTCTGAGCTCGTTCCATAGGGTAACGTCTGGCTGTCTCGTCAGAGACTGCAGCAGATCAAACGGTGAAACACACACACACACACACACACACACACACACACACACACACACACACACACACAACACAATCCTTTAATATTGTGAGTGAATGTGTGTGTGTGTGTGTCTGTGTGCATGTGAGAGTGAGTGAGTGTGAGAATGAGTGAGTGAGTGAGTGTATGTTTCACTGTTTACTTACCTGTGTGTGTTTGTCTGTGTGTTTGTGTGGTGGCGCCAAGTACTGGTAGCCTTAGAGGTATTATCATGTAACCTTTGACCTCCCATAGTAATACCCAGCATGGGAGGGCAGGGGCTGTGGCTGGGGCTGTGGCTTAGCTGGGTTGGAATACTGTGTACTGTACAATGTCTTTGTGGGGCTGGAGAGTATGAAAAGTATTTTAGAAAATACACCCAGGTTTCTGTATGTTGGGTGTAGTTTGCCTTATGGGGCTATATGGGTTTTGAAGTGTGAAATGTAAAGTGTATACTTGTAAAACCACAAAAGTGTGCTTTTTCCATGTTGGGTGTAGTTGTTTATATCTGTGTGGGGGCTGTGAAGTATGAAATATACACTTATTCATACTAGTAAGTAAAATATGCACCCAGATATTGGTGTATTGGGTGTAGCTTGTGTTGGATCTGTATGAGGCTGGAAAGTATTAGAAGTGTACTTATTCATGCTACAAATTAACAATGATACACCTTAATTACACCTTTTTGTATATTGGGTGTGTTTTACCCTGAATCACTCGTGCTGAAAATATGAAAATGATATTGATTCTTCTTAAAAACCCTGAAATTAATGCTATTTTGATTATTCTTTGTCAGGTACAGCTTGCAGTGAATGCATATGGGGTAGGAAAGTTTATTATGTTCACTAATAGCTTTAGTATAATATAGATGTGACTATGTTGGGCTGAATACATTACTTACAAAACACAATATGATACAATTTTTTACTATACTCAGTGTTAAGTATGCTACACTTAGCTAAGAGTGGAGATTTGGGTGTAGTCTGGCTTTGAAATGAGTGTAGATGTGAGTATGTTAAGCTGAGTGTAAAAATATAAAACACTATGAATTTGGCCTTGATAATACCAATGGGTGTAGCTATAGTGTTTGGTGTAGTGTTGGTGTGGTCTGGGGTGAGGGTGTGTGGGTCAGAGTTCAAAGACAAGTCACTGAGGTATTGATTCCCTCCTCATTCCTGACTCATCACCTGCAGTGTCTGGCTGGGAGCTGGTGGCTCAGGGAGTGTGAGGGGTGGCCTAGGTGATGTGATGGGTGAGTGGGTGTATGGGTGATATAGGTGTCAGGTATAGGTGGGGTGTGTTGCAAGGAAATATTGCAAGAGAGAGAGAGAAAG
>NC_059262.1:7375000-7395000 GCF_017591435.1 Portunus trituberculatus | reverse complement strand
TTATCTCCCTTCCATCTTTTCTTCTTATGAGAATTATTTTCTTCTTTCTCCTTGTTTCCTTTTATTTTTATTTCCATTTTATTGGTTTTTCTGCCATTTCTTATCTTATTTTTTTTCTATTTCCTCCTCCTCCTCCTCCTCCTCCTCCTCCTCCTCCTCCTCCTCCTCCTCCTCCTCCTCCTCCTCCTCCTCCTCCTCCTCCTCCTCCTCCTCCTCCTCCTCCTCCTCCTCGCTACCACCACTATCCTAATTCTTTCTCCTCCTGTTCCTAATTCTCTTCTTAATTCTTTCCTCATATTTTCTTGCTTTGTCCTCCTCCTCCTCCTCCTTCTCGTCTTTCTCCACAGTCCTTGTTAATATAGCATCAAGTTTTAATCAGTCACTCAGTCCTCCTCCTCCTCCTCCTCCTCCTCCTCCTCCTCCTCCTCCTCCTCCTCCTCCTCCTCCTCCTCCTCCTCCTCCTCCTCCTCCTCCTCCTCCTCCTCCTCCTCCTCCTCCTCCTCCTCCTCCTCCTCCTCCTCCTCCTCCTCCTCCTCCTCCTCCTCCTCCTCCTCCTCCTCCTCCTCCTCCTCCTCAGTAGACACAAGACCTGACTAAAATAGCAGCACCATATTTCATAAGAGAATAGTTATAGGTGCACACACCACCACCACCACCACCACCACCACCACCACCACCACCACCATGTGCACCTCCCATACGCACATGGGAATAGCTGTGTAAATATTGCCGTACACACACACAAGCAAATGCCATACAAGCTAGAATGCATGTCACTTATTTATTTATTCATTTATTCATCTATTTGTTATGCTCTGTTTTTGTTTTGTTTTGTTTTGTTTATTGTTTTTTTGCTTTTTTTTATTTCATTGCTTATTTTTCTTGCTTTTTTTTCTCTATACTTTTCTGTATATATATTTTTTTCCTTTCTTTTTTTTATCTTTTTTTCATTTATGTTTTATTTTGAAGGATTTACTTCTTTCCATTTAGTTTAATTTTTATTTTGACAATTTTCTACCTTTCTTTCTTTCTTTCTTTAATTATATTGTTGTGCATCTTACTGTATAGTTATTAGTTATGTTTGCTTTGCATGATTACCTTTAGTTTTTAAGATTATACTTTTGCTGAAAGATTTGATATTTATTTTAAGGAATATTTATAATTGTGCATTTTCTCTATTTTTTAAATTTATTTATTTATTTTCTTTTTTACTTATCTTTATGGAGAATGAGGTTTTTTTCATTCTTACTTTTGAATAAGCCTTTTTTTTTTTTTTTCAATAAGCAGGTTCATTTACTTGTTCTTTTGTCTTTTCACAGTTTTGGTGTGAAATGGTAATTAGAATTGATCATTTTAAAATCAAGTCTTATTTTGAGTTTCATAATGTATACTTTTCTTCGTATTCTATTTCCAAAATTGGTATATATATTATTTAAAAATCCACTATTATTTCAGTGTAATTTGTATTTCTTTACTTTCCAGGTCTAAAAGTGGTATATACAAATATTCAATTGCTTCTTTCATTCATTTGGTGTGGATATGATTAAGTTAGCTCTCACACTCTTTATTTTGAGCAACATTAGGTGAAGAAACACCATTGCAAATTGACCAGCCATCTCTGTGGTCTTAAGAAACACTCATGGTGAGAGAATAAAGCTTTAAGAACACTACTCTACCTAACACACACACACACACACACACACACACACACACACACACACACACACACACACACACACACACACACACACACACACACACACACACACACACACACTGTAACATATAACTAGGTAAATACACACACACAAATAAGATGAACCAGCCTTGCACATTGAACTATAGTAGACTTTTGGAGTGACTTAGGTGAAGATTTGGTGATAGCAGATAGAGTACACATAGTTAGACAAATTGTACCAACATAGATGTGTAAATGGGATAAAATGAACATTGCTTGGTCCCTGTACAGTGGTAGTAGGTAAATACAGTTAATTAAACACACACACACACACACACACACACACACACACACACACACACACACACACACACACACACACACACGGTCCCGGTAGCTCAGTGGTTAGAGTGCTGGCTTCACAAGCCAGATGACCGGGGTTCGATTCCCCGGCCGGGTGGAGATATTTGGGTGTGTCTCCTTTCACGTGTAGCCCCTGTTCACCTAGCAGTGAGTAGGTACGGGATGTAAATCGAGGAGTTGTGACCTTGTTGTCCCGGTGTGTGGTGTGTGCCTGGTCTCAGACCTATCCCAAGATCGGAAATAATGAGCTCTGAGCTCGTTCCGTAAGGTAACGTCTGGCTGTCTCGTCAGAGACTGCAGCAGATCAAACAGTGAATTACACACACACACACACACACACACACACACACACACACACACACACACACACACACAGCAACTCAGGCAGCACACTTTGTCGCTCACTATGGAATGTGTATGTCACACTGCCTTGCTGAGTGTTCTGTGTGTATGTACATGTGTGTGTGTGTGTGTGTGTGTGTGTGAGTGTGTGAAAAAAAAAACTAAAGAAAAAAACTGAAGCTGAAAAACTGACAAATATACAAATAAAAAGCTTAGGAGTATATCTCAGACCCTATATATAATAAACAGATAAACACAAATGTACACACACCCTCCATAACCCCCAACACCAGCTCCAGAGTACCCCACAGCCCCATCTCTCCACCAAGTACCCCAGGAACAGTACAGCCCCTTTCCAAGCCCATCACCTCCCCAACTCTCAATCCCAAAATGTTGTGATGAGGAAGGGGAACTGAATATTAATTTAACTTGTAAATGTGGAGCTTCCCCCCCTTCACATCCCCCCCAGCTCCCTGTTCACCCACATTTCCCTCAAGCAGCAACTCCTCCCATCTGTGACCCCCAAACATCCCCCTACCACCCCACAAGTTCTAGTCTTGCCTGACCCGTTGCTCAGAAATTTATTGTCCATGCAAGGAAACTTTCTAGCATACTTTTAGAACGCAATGCCGATTTCATTATTTTTTTCCCGCCATTTAGCACCTGTGGGAAATTAGCACTAGTGATAGTTAGTTGTCTGTGTGTGTGTGTGCGCGTGTGTCTGTGTGTCTGCGTGTACGCCGGCCTCCATGCACACTAGGGTTTGTGTGTACATGATGTGTGTGTGTGTGTGTGTGTATATGTGTTTATCTCCTTGTCTATGTATGTGATGAGGTTGTACTGTTAAGGTGCCCACACTCACCCACCCCCTCAGTCCTAGTGCCATGGTGCCACCCAGTGCCTCCCAGGGTTTGCACACACTTGGCACTTTGATAATGATGCCACACTGATGCCATTACAAACCTGCTTGTTTTCTTACAGTTTCATGTGGTATTTTTTCTGTTGTTGCTGTGAAAGAGATCTTATAACTTTTACCTTTTGTTGTCTTTTCGATTTCAGTAGTAACTTTTCCATTATTGCCATGAAGAAATCAATTCTGCTTGTTGTTTGCAAAATTTTGGTTGCAATTAAGAATCACAACATAGGATAAAAGAACTGATACATTTTCTTTGTTTGAAATGGAAATATCTAACGGCTTGCCACATTTTTCAGTCACTAATAATTGCCATCAAATTAATTCATAAAAAGAAGAGAATAAGACCCCACAAACTCACATTCTCACATTCTCAACAACTTGAAGCAATGACTAGACAACATTTACCAACACAGTGTTGATACAGGGAAGGTATCACAAGAGAGCACCCAGTGTGTCAGTGTGTGGCACCCTGGAAGCAAAGACAGGCACTGCACACATCACACTCACCACAGTACACCTGTCTTGCATATGTGTTAAATCCAATCCCCTTACTGTACTGTGCATCCCCTCTGAGGCAATGCAAGGCCAGCCACGTCCCTCAGGCTAGGATGCTCACACACACACTCAAGGTAGGAAAGCTGTGATGGGAGAACTGTTGCAAGGTGGACAGTTTCAAGGCACTCCCATCTCTCCAGAGCTGCAGTGCCAAGGTTTGGGTGCCTGTGGGTGTTTGTGGGTGCCTGCTTGTGGCTTACATGAGGATCAGTTTGGCTCTAACACACTCAGTGGGAAAAGTGTTTGTTTGTGTTTTGTGACGCTGGTTAAGTTTGTTTTGTTTTTGTTGGTGGTGTCAGGACTAGGCATTGAAGTGAACAGGTGTGTTATTTTTTGTTTGTTTGTTTGTCTCTGTGGTGTCTGGAGTGAATTACGCTGAAAGAGGTTGGAAAACTTTGACATTATAGATTTTCTTGATTTTTAAAAATTTTGTGTGGTATTAAGAATGTTTTTTTTTCAGACTTACATTATTGAGGTAATTAAAAAAAAAACATGTTATTTTTAAACACGATGTCTAACCTTTTCTTTTGTATTTAGGTATTATAAAGAACCAAAGATGAAAACTTACTTTGCTATCTGTGAGGTGTGAAGATTCTGTCTTTGTCTTTCTTCACTTTCATTTACTTCTTTCATTTTCATAAGTTTACCCAAATAATCCTCTCTATATATTTCATTCTTATAAATTCTAGATTAAATGATAACAGAAACTACTGAATGCATGAAAGTTATTATTATTTCCAATGTTTGAAAAAAAATCTGGAAATCTGGTCATTGTTATTTAAGAGAAGGGAAAAATGAACATCACATTGAAGTTATTATAACATTAACAACACACAAGGATAAAGAAGAGCCAGAAAACACAACATCTTTACACAAAAACAAGCAAATTAATTCATTGACAAAAACAGAACAATGAACAAATAATAACAATAACAACACTTACAAGGGAACAACACACACACACACACACACACACACACACACACACACACACACACACACACACACACACACACACACACACACACAGCTTAGGTTGATGTAGGGGTTGACAAAAGGAAGCCACTCTGAACCTCATTTAAATCATAAGGAAAAGGCTCATGCTATTTATGTATCTCTTGATGTATTATGTATTTAAGCATGGTGTGTGTGTGTGTGTGTGTGAGAGAGAGAGAGAGAGAGAGAGAAATTGTATGTGTGTGAGGGAAGAGATGTTTGTGTATGTTTTATGTAGTGTGTGTGTGTGTGTGTGTGTGTTTGTTTGTTTATTTGTTTGTTTGTTTGTTTGTGTGGGTAAGTAATCATGTGTGTGTGTGTGTGTGTGTGTGTGTGTGTGTGTGTGTGTGTGTGTGTGTGTGTGTGCGCACGCATGAGTGTCTCAGCCTCTCCTGTGTCACACAGTCTGGCATCGTTTCGTCACTTGCACTGTTCACTCTTTACTGCCACACTCTGCATCTTGCATGACTAACTTTAAGGTTATACATGTAAGCAAGTGCATCTAATATTAACTACTTCTCATATATTTACTCAACCTCATTACTAAATAATAAGACTTAACATTAAAAAGAAAATAGTAGCAATCTTTACAAGGATCTAAATGTTATAAAAATGTGTTATAATCCAATTTTAAGCCCTTTTAGACATCAAACTCCACCATCAAGGCATCATAAAGCTGAGAGTAAGTCCTTATTTTATGTCCCATTGTTCACCCCACCAGGCGCACCACAGCCCCCCAGTGGTAGCCTGCCCCGGCCCTCCCTCACACGCCACCATGCCAACCACACACCACTCATGTCTAGCTCAAATGCCTGTATTCAGAGGTGCTCTGCTCTCACCTCCACTACTTTCAAGAGTGTTTCTCCTGTTTGTAATTAAAAACACTTTAAAACACTTTGCTCTCTCACCACAACTCTTTTCAAAGGCTGCAGAGATGATTAGCAAAATTATCAAGAGTGTTTCTCCTGTTCAAAATATACAAATCTTATTGAGCTATCACTAGAATCATAAAAAATTGCATTGAAATATTTTGCTCTCCTACCATGACTGTTTTCAAATCCACAGAGATGATTGGTCAGAATCTCAAGAGTGTTTCTCCTCTCAATTATACTGAAATCTTATTAAATCTGTCACCAGAATCATTAAAGCATTCAGAAAAATCCATGTCACTTCAAGGAGAGCCTTTTGAAAGTAGTGGAGATGTGGCACAGAGGTGTTTGAGATTACAGGTGTGAATTGTGTGAGGGAGGGTGTATAGTGGTGATATGTGCTCTCCCTCACACTCCACTATGTTGTGTTAATAGTTGTAAGGTGTGTGAGGGAGCATAAGGGAGGCAACACTACTATTACTGATATATATGAGTACTTTAATCTATACTTAGTGTTGGTGTTAGGTTAAGATTGTCTTGTGAGGAAATTTCAATTGATTTTTTTCTTAAGGGTGATTATCTTGTGTGGTGTCACTTTTTTTTTTTTTTTTTTTTTTCCCACTAAACATACACCACATTAGAATCTGCCTTAGTTTGTTTATTCATGTTTTTTGTTATGGTTTTAGTGTAGGTGTAATGTGTGTAGAGAAAAAATATGTGATGGTGTGGGAAGGTAGTGTCATTTGAGTGGGTAATATTTTTATTCCTGTTTTTATAAAGGTTATATTGAAGAAGTTACTTGTGTTTGGGGGGAAATGTAAGTTAATATTTTTGTTTATTCATGTTTTGGTTATGGTTTAGTGAAGGAGTGATGTGTTTAGAAGGATATATAGTAGTGGTATAGGAAGATGCAGGATGAATAGTCCAAAGGTTGTCATATATTTATTGGATTCTTTTGTATCTCAAAACTACATGTATATTTGGGCAGGCTTTTAAGTTTGATGGTGGTATAAGAATATTGATATGCATACATGCAGTTGATTATTTATTTCCCTTGCATATATCTTAGCATGTCAGCAAATCTAAGTAAAGCAGACAGGAAAAATAGGAGGAGATATAAACAAACATATCTTAAGGAGAAACACGTAGGAAAAAGAAAGCTAGGAAACAGGGAAAACTAAAAGGGAATAACTACAATAGCATCTCTAAGGAAAACATGCAAGAAAAAACAGAAAAAAAAGCAACAATCATATCTTCTGCAGGGAAATAAACCCCAAAAGACACAAAAACACCATCTTAAGTAAGAACAAGAAAGGAAAAACAGGATAACTTAAAAAGAAGTATTTATTCTTATCTCTAGGGAAAAGAAACAGAAAAAATGAAAACTCCAGGGAATACAATGTTGTCGTTTTACCATGATGGGCACCTGTCTCACCTCTGCCCTTTACAGACCTGCGGCTCTCCCCTGAGGTGTACAACCAGCTGAGGGTGTTGCAGAAGAAGGCCAAGGAACTGCGCACTGACGTCAGGAACCTTCGCAAGACTTCCCAGGCCAACGCTCTCACCATGAAGGAGTTACTGAGGGACACCTTCACCAAGATTACGTCAGTGTTTATCACTTCTCTTCTCTTTCATTCTTTGATTCCCCTTGTAAATGTTTTTTCTCTGATTTTCCTTTCCTTTTTTTTTTTTTAAATTCTGTCATTCTGTGACTTTCTTTTTTTAACATTGTTTTTCTACTTTTCTTAATTTTCTTTTCTTATTTTTTTTCTTTTTTAATTTCAAGTTTCTGTCTTATTCTCTCACACTCTGCCTTCCTCTCAACCTTCTCTCTTCTCTCTTTTATTTCTTTTCATACACAGTAATTTCTTAATCTTTGCCTTTTCTCATTCTTTTGCTTTGTTCCTAACCTTCACTTTTCTCACTCAAAAATTAAGAAAAATAAATGGCAAAAAATGAAAATGAGAGGAAAACATTGAAACAACAGTATGCTTCAGTAATTAGGTGGCAATAAGACTGTTGCTTCACAGGTCAGTGCTTCAGTCCAATGAGGAGAGCTTACTTCAAGGCACCTCAGACGCTGAGAGGGCGAGGATACAGCGGGAGGAAGCATCTTATCGCCAGGACATGAACAAGCTGGATAAGGACCTCTGGTATGTAGGGACTTCTGGATACGGTGAGGCTCACCGCTTCTCCTTTCACTAAAATATGAAAAACTTAGGAGCAGTAATGTATAAGATCTTTATAAGCATCTCTCAAGAAAAAACTGACTTTGAATTATCCATAAAGGTCATCAAACTCAAGATAAACAGTTTACTTACCCTAAATCAGCTTACAAAGTGACTCTGACCTTAGACATCCCCTTCACTGACCCTTAACTCACCTCTACTTAACCCCTTCAGTACCAGGACATGTTTTCATATTTATTCTGCTTACTATTTGGTGATTTTAAACAGCTTCAGAAACCTATGTAGAGATTAGAATACTGAAGACTGTGGCCATTAATCTTCTGACTTCCATAGACCCTTCCTAATGTCAATAAAATCATCTAATCACACCCAGAACTCAAGGTAAAAAAATGCATCCCAGTACTGGAGAAGTTAATTATGTGTGTGTGTGTTCCTGAGTGTCACTAGGTATTGCTAAGTGCCCATTGAGTATTGCCTAGTGTTTTGTTTGGTAGTGAGTGTGTTCTCTGTGTGTTGCAGCGACTTAGAATTGAAAGTGGAAGAGCTGCGGAACAATGTTATCAACCGGCGACTCCGCGTCAACATGTCAGACGTGGAAAACATGGCACTCATCCTCTCCAGATCAAGGTGAGCCATTGAATAGGTGGAGAGGTGGAGGAGTGGACTGGGGGTGGATGGGAAGTGAAGAAGTGAGTGATGAACTATTGAAGGGGTG
Source organism: Portunus trituberculatus (assembly GCF_017591435.1). NCBI lineage: Eukaryota > Metazoa > Arthropoda > Malacostraca > Decapoda > Portunidae > Portunus > Portunus trituberculatus. Next base: position 7,386,377 of record NC_059262.1, on the reverse strand, counting down.
GATGGATAGATTAGAAGAGGGATAGGAAGTGGGGAAGTGATTAAAAAAGACTGATTGAGTTTGCCTGTGTTGTCCCTTGCAGCAAAACAGTGGCAGACTTGAAGGCAAAGTTTCCGATTCTCCAAGATGGGTTGAAGGATCTTATATCGGCTGAGATGGAGAGAGCAATTTGCAACGAGAAGTAAGGACATATCTCTTCTTGTTCCTCTGAATGTTCTTGAAGTCTTTAGTTGATGATTAGAATGTCACATCTTTGTATAATTCTTCTTACTGTGTTCTTGTTCTTGTACTCCTTGTTTTTTATTTCCTATTTTTTTTTTTTTTTTTTTTTATAGTTTTGTACTTTTCAGAATCATTTACTGTGTCATAGCTTCCATACGCAGCCTCATGATCCCTCTCAGTCCACTTACACACACCACACTCCCTCACACCCTTGAACACTCTCTTACCTTCTTCACACACACACACACACACACACATGGCCCGGTAGCTCAGTGGTTAGAGCGCTGGCTTCACAAGCCAGATGACCGGGGTTCAATTCCCCGGCCGGATGGAGATATTTGGGTGTGTCTCCTTTCACGTGTAGCCCCTGTTCACCTAGCAGTGAGTAGGTACGGGATGTAAATCGAGGAGTTGTGACCTTGTTGTCCCGGTGTGTGGTGTGTGCTTGGTCTCAGGCTTATCCGAAGATCAGAAACAATGAGCTCTGAGCTCGTTCCTTAGGGTAATGTATGGCTGTCTCTTCAGAGACTGCAGCAGATCAAACAGTGAATTACACACACACACACACACACACACACACACACACACACACACACACACACACACACACACACACACACACACCTTCACATCACCACAAACTCCCTCAAATATTATCTTACCTTCCTCATACTTCTCACAACTTCACCATCCCTTCTCCTGCTTCTAGTCTTCTCTATATATCCATTCTTATCCTACACATACTTAGATCCTTACAATAATCAGTTTCCTCATAGCTTCTGCATTTCCTCATAATCTAAACCTTTTTATAGCCTCCAATACCTTCCACTTTGGTCATTGAGTACCCAGATTCTCTCATGGCTTTCTCTTAGTCTTTTTTACAAACTCCACCACCTTTTATAGTCCCTTATCACAGGTTCAACATCTTTATATTCTCCCTGAACCTCCTCAGTTTCTCTCTCACAGCCTGACAGTACCTTGCTGAGTCCTTGGCTGGCATCCTCTCTTATTCCTAACACTCATCTCTCCCCAGGTTCCTTAAAGAAGAGCCTGACAAACTGGAGAGTGCGCTGAGAAGATGCAAAAAACTCACTGGCACTTTGGTGACTCTCAAAAGGTGAGGTGTTGGGTCGTAAGTGTGTGTGTGTGTGTATTTACCTAATTGTATTTACCTAATTGTAACATACGGGAAAAGAGCTATGCTCGTGTTGTCCCGTCTCCATATCTATTAATGTCCAGCTTTTTCTTAAAATCATGAATATTCCTTGCGTTGACCACTTCCACGTCTAAACTATTCCATGCTTCCACCCTTCTATGAGGGAAGCTATATTTTTTCACATCTCTCCTATAAGTGGCCATTTTTAGTTTTTTCCCATGCCCTCTCGACATTCTTTCATTCCACATACACAGATCTTCCCTATCCATTTTTTCCATGCCAATCATCACTCTGTATATTGCTATCAGGTCTCCCCTTTCTCTTCTGTTTTCCAGGGTCGGAAGTTGCATTCTTTTCAGTCTGTCTTCATAAGTCAAATCTCTTAAGTCAGGCACCATTTTTGTTGCAGCCCTCTGTACTTTCTCTAGTTTCCTTATGTGTTTCTTTAAGTTCGGAGCCCACTGTATTGTTGCATATTCAAGCCTCGGTCTTATCATTGCAGTAATTATTTTCTTCATCATTTCTTCATCTAAATATACGAATGCCACTCTTATGTTCCTCAATGTGTGTGTGTGTGTGTGTGTGTGTGTGTGTGTGTGTGTGTGTGTGTGTGTGTGTGTGTGTGTGTGTGTATTTACCTAGTTGTATTTACTTAGTTGTAGTTATACAGGGCCTGGGCTTTATGTGTGTGTGTATGTGTGTGTGTGTGTGTGTGTGTGTGTGTGTGTGTGTGTGTGTGTGTGTGGGTTTTTCGGAGTTTTAGGGATGTAAGCATAAATGGGCATGATAACAGAAAGATTTATCATGACAACCGATAAATCAATATCAATAACCGTATTGATAATAATCGATAACTAGACATGGATGTGTTTGTGTGTGTGTGTGTGTGTGTGTGTGTGTTTGTTTGTATGTGTGAAACTGCAGTGTATGTGTGGGTCTATGTAAAGAATGTTCTCGATGAGGTTGAGTGTGTATGTGCATGTGTGTTTGCATGTAGATCCACCACACAGCAGTCAGTTAGTCAGTGGGTTAGTGTAGTAGGTGAGGACTACCCCAGTAACACCCTGTCCCCCCCCTAGGTTAGCCTCGGTGCAGGAGCAGAGAGTGCCTCCCTTAGGGCCGGGTGGAGTGCCTGTGGGTGTTGCCAATGGAGACCCCCGGGCCACCTCCCCCACCCCGACAGAGGACCTCCGCGCCTCCAGCAGTAAGGTATGTGTCGATGCCTCCTCGCCGCCTCATCACAGAGTCTCCCTGGAAAAGTTCAAAAGTGCAGTTAAATCCTCCAGTAGCGCAACTAAGGGCCGGGCGCCTCTCTCGCGACGCAGGACTCCCACCAGCCTCTGAGTGGTGCCAGCGGCCGCCCCACCCCATGGCAGGCATCAGCACTGGCACCCATCCTAAAGTGTCTTTTGTCATCCTCATCTTGACTCCTCAAGTAACATTTGGTGCTTGTTTAGTTCCTATGTGTGTCATTTTCCTGTTCAAGTCGTAAAGAGATCCATTGTTTCATCTTCATCTTTCATCACTTTTTTTTTATAGGGTCAGGGGTGGTCACTATTTTTTGTGGTGATTTTTGTATAATGTCATTCTTCAGGTATTTAGTTTTCTGTCCTCTGAAATATATTTATGTCATATGGTTGAGTTCACTTGATTTGTCTCGTGAATGTCAACGTGAGTCAAGGAAGCTGTTGGTCAGAATGGGTAGATAGATAGATTGATTAATTGATTATTACACTCCAACAAGGGAGAAGTAGAGGAATGGCACATGATATTGTGGGAGGAAGTATGCCAAAGTTTTCTTACTACTAGGATCTTAATAATGTCAGTTTATTAAGCACCAACGTCTTAAGAATGTCACTTCACACTGCCAGGGTCCATCAGTGCCTTAAAAATGCTGTAAATTTTAGTACCAGAGTTTTCACACAGCTAGGATCTGAACAGTGCCAGGTCCTAAGTAAAGGCAATTTTCAGAGTACCAGTACAATATTAAGTGCCAGGATGGTATCAGTGCCAATAGTGCCAAATGACTGAAGATAGGTTCATCACATCATTGCCTCACAGATCTTTGTTACTGTTACCATGAGAACAGTGACTTAAGATCTCATCACCTCATTGACATCTTAGGCTTGTCACTTCACTGGCTCACCATCTCACCACCTTGCCGATAACCCAGCCAAGGCCTTTGAGCTGCACTGCCAGCCTGCCATGGGTGTGGGCCGCCCGCCAGGTCCAGCAGTGTCATGGCCAGTGTGCAAGGTCCAAGTTTTACCACTAATATGTGCCACTTATTCCTGTGTTAACTCTGATTTTAATGTTTCCATCCTGCCCCGAGGTCCCGTGTGTCATGTGTTAGGCGCTAGACAGACAGACGGCTTCACCGCCCGCCACTGCCACTCACTGGGCCGTGCGGGATGAGTGTGTCCCTAACTCTCCTTCCTTTCAGCAACCTAGGTAGTGGCAAGGCAGTCAGTCAGGGCCATGTGTCCCTGCGGCAGCCACCGGGTGCCAGCCTCTCACTTCATGGTACTCACACAGTAATGCCTCACTTAGTCCAGTCAGCTGACCAACACCCACTAGTCATTTTATAACAAATTATCCACTAGAGGATTTTTTATGCTTTTTAATTGATTGCTTGTAAATTTTATTTCTAAGTGGATAAAGCAAGATATTTAGTAGTGAGTGAAGTGCCAGCCGGTGCCAGGACCCGGCCGGCTGGTGAGGCGCGGCACCTGGGGGCCCCGCGTCCCTCTCTGTCCCCTGAAGGAGTCTGGGCGAGGACTTCAGACCCCTAAGGGCATCAGGCAGTGTCTTGAATACCGTGTGACCCGCCCCGCCCCCCCTTTGTGCTCTCCACTGTTGTAATAGACCTGTTCATACCAGCACTCAGTGATTCAGTGCTTCACTTGTGTCACTCAGACAAAAAATGGCGGCTAATGAATGGCTTAAGATCCTTCATGCCACAAAACAAAAACCAAAAAAAATTTCACTGATTTCTTACCAGCCACTATGATAGCAAGTCTCCACTTAATGGAGTGTCAGGAAAGCAATCAAACAGTTCCTATCAGTTCATCTGTTGCCAAGATGATAACCTCTATTGGACTTAAATCATTACTACTCCAAATCAAGCCGTAATGAAGTAGGTAGCCTAGAGTAAACACAGCTTGTCCTGTCATGGCCGAGGGACGCAGCAGGAGGGGAGGCTGCCCTGCCGGGAGAGCTGACAGTTCCTACACAGCCCTAGTGGCATCTTTCTATTAGCACCCCGCACCCCCGGCTGTCCCTCTCCTCCTGCAGCAGTTCGCTCACTCTAATATATAATTGTTTTTTATTTAGATTTATCACCATTCCTAATTTGTCTTATCTAGTTTTAGTTCATTGTATCTTCTTATCTTTGTTTTGTTCCTTTCTGAAACTGTAGCATGGATCAGCTTGCTCTGTACTGTTGTGTAGGCGCTGCATTCACTACTAACATTTTTGGCACTCATTAAATGCATGCTGTGGGTGGTAGACTGTTGTTTTATTTTAATTCCTCTGTAGTGCTCCTCTAACTTGCATGACAGACAATTAATGTGTGGGGATGACGCTCCAGCAGCCATGAGTCTGAGCTATTCATCTCAAACTGCCACTAAACACTTCACTCTTCACTATTCACTTCACTTTTGGCTCACAAATTTGCTTCAATATCAGACTCATGACGAGTGAGGCCTCATTCCCACTACTGGGGCCATGAGAGGCACTCTTGGGCACCTTGGCACTGATATTGAGAGCCACATGCCTTCATACCCCTGGATGAGGTGCCTATCAGTGCCTCTCATTGCCCAAAGACAGCCACACTTGACAGAGAGAGTGGTGTGTGATGCAGGCGGCAGTGGTAGTGGTGGTGGTAGTGGTGGTGATGGTGGTGGTGGTGGTGGTGGTGGTGGTGGTGGTGGTGAAAGTGTGCCATCATGGGAGGATGGCAGGAACAGCCGTGCCTGCATTCTGCCTCATTGCTGTGATGGTGAGCTGTACAGTGGTGGTGTGTGTGATGTTGATGCTGCGAGACTGCTGTATGAGTGTGTGTGTGTGTGTGTGTGTGTGTGTGTGTGTGTGTGTGTGTGTGTGTGTGTGTGTGTTGTGTGTGTGTGACCTCAATATTTGATAGCAGCATTAGTTTATACTCCTGGTGTGGATGGACATTGTTATCTCAGTGTTACACTCCTGATAGTACTACTGCTGCAGCACAGACAGCTTTAATGCAGGCTGTCACTTCTAACACATGGTCTGCACCATAAATAAAACAGTCACAGCATTTCTTACTAGCATCACAAAGAACAGTAGCAACAAATAACTGTAGTATCAGCTCACCACCATTGCCACCACCACTAGTGCTACCACAGCACCACAGTGTCACCAGCACAAGGCAGAACGCTGTGGCTATTAACCCTGGTGGCTGCCAAAGCTGTTACAGCAGCTGTCACCAAGAACGCAAGAATGAAAGCAACACTTGACAGTCTCGCGCAGCATCTGTCAGGTCGCCATGCAGCTGCTGAATGCTTTGTGGTTCTGCTGTGGTTCTTTGACACCCATCCCCATGGCACAGCTGTCTATAATGGTAGTGATGGTAGCAATGGAAGTATGTATCTTGTCCCCCTTGGCTCACCTTCCTTGCCCTGTCACGTTCCAGTCAGTGAGTGTAAGCAGTGTTATGTTTTCAGTTCCGTTTTCTGGTTCTTTTCATTTCCGTGTCCTTGTTCTTTTGCTAAGTACGTAGCCGTAAAGCAGACTAGCAGATCGTAAACAGGAATGAGTCTATACGTAGCAAGAAAAAATGAGATTCAAAACCAAAACATGTTAAAGACACAACGCACTCAGTAAATCTCCTCCTACTTGACCTCACCTGACCTGCTAAGTGTGATGACCTCTGCCTTAGTGGAGCAGACATCCTTCCTCCCCACACCTCTGCACACCACTTGTCTCCTTAGTGTACACACACACACACACACACACACACACACACACACACACACACACACACACACACACACACACACACACACACACACACACACACAATAATAGTGATCATTGAAAATCTGCAAAAATTCAGACAAATTTTTATTCTGCCTTAATGGGAAGATATTTATGTGTTTTGGTGGGAAATTCATGCTGAGAAATTATTTTTATTGTATTTTATTGAAGTTTGTGCAGTGATGTTCTGAGAAATGTGAAAAGAAATAGTTTTTTTGTTTTTGTTTATTTGGTTTATGTAGTTGCTTTGGAATTTATGGGTGTTAGATATGAGCTCAGGAATTAATTGTGCTAGGAGAGAGAGAAAAGGAAGAAAATGGGTAGCTTTCATCATAAACTTTGTAATTGAATTTAAGAGTGAGAAAAATGTGAATAGTGATCTCAGAAACTTGGTATAGGACTGAGAAAGGCAAAGAAATGACAGTTAATTTCATCTTAAACTTTCCCATCAACTTAAAGAGCAAGAAGAGTATGAAGATAAGTAATCACTGATGTGGACTTAGTAAATCTTGTATGTCAGGGTGAAGATAGGAAATAAAAGACAATTTATAGTGACAAGCTTCATAAATCTTTGCCGTAAGGATGCAAGTAGGAAGAAATATCATTACTAGTGATAAGCTCAATAGATTGTTGTTGTAGGAGTGAAAAGAAGAAGAGTTAGAGAAAGTAAACCATAAAAACACAGAAACACATAGAAAAATCTTCCTTAAGGCTGGAACATAGCAAGAAGAGAAGAGTAATTGAGACCACAAACACACACACACACACACACACACACACACACACACACACACACACACACACACACACACACACACACACACACCCGGTAGCTCAGTGGTTAGAGCGCTGGCTTCACAAGCCAGAGGACCGGGGTTCGATTCCCCAGCCAGGTGGAGATATTTGGGTGTGTCTCCTTTCACGTGTAGCCCCTGTTCACCTAGCAGTGAGTAGGTACGGGATGTAAATTGAGGAGTTGTGACCTTGTTGTCCCGGTGTGTGGTGTGTCCCTGGTCTCAGGCCTATCCGAAGATCGGAAATAATGAGCTCTGAGCTCGTTCCGTAGGGTAACGTCTGGTTGTCTCGTCAGAGACTGCAGCAGATCAAACATTGAAACACACACACACACACACACACACACACACACACACACACACACACACACACACACACACACACACACACACACACACACACACTGAGCACCCACAATACCTCCCCTCCATGCACTAACTCCCTCAAAACTCCTCTCCCAAAAGAGCCTGCCCCAACACAGCCCCTCTAAACACTCCCGTCGGTCTTGTTGTTGAATCCTGGCCATTTTTTTTCTACATATATGGATGCGTACATGCATATATGTATACCATGTGTGTAAATACCAAGTCTATTATCGTTTTTCTCTTTTTTCATCCCCCTCGTTTTTTGGAATGAACTGTGCTGATTTTTTAATAATATTTGTTTTCCTTTTTCATTTTTTTGTCGTATTTTTTTTCAATCTAATCTTCTTTGCTTGAGTTGTTCATGAGGTGTTTTTTGTGTGCTGTTTTTTGCTTAGTCACACCTGAACTCTAAAAAAAGAAAACAGGAAAAAAAAGAAAATGAGAGCTTTTTTTAATAGATTGGAAAGAAAATGAAAAACTATATAGAAACCACCCCCATATATATATATATATATTTTTTCCCCATTTGCTAATATTTGAGACCAATTTTTTGAGAGAGAGAGAAAGAGAGAGAGAGAAAGGGAGAGAGAGAGAGAGATAAAACAAAGAAAAGATAGATTTGACGCTATTTTTTGGCATCTCTTTTGTCTATGAACTTAACCTTGATCTTGTATTTATAAGGGTGAATTTTTTCCCATTTTTTGTGTAGTTGAACTGTAGATTACACTGACCACCTGTATACAGTGATTTTCCTAACCCCTACCAACATAGTGATGAGCCCATCACACACACACACACACACACACACACACACACACGTCCTTACCTATACACACATATACTCTCATAGACATACCTTCAAACAGACATGCTTAGCACATACATATCCTTGCCAACTAGGAATACAAAGTTATCCTAACCTATATACACACACACACACACACACACACACACACACACACACACACACACACACACACACACACACACACACACACACACACACACTCTGCATCTCCTTATATCTGTCAATGTTATCTATTTTCCCCTCCATTAGTGTGTGTGTGTGCGCGTGTGTGTGTTTACTAATTCAGTGTGTACTTCACTTTTATTATAGTGTGGTGTTGTCCCTCTTGCAAAACACAACAGTAAGATGCACACTTTTCCTCCTCCTCTCTCCCTCTTACTCTGTGTCTCCTGTCAGTCTACCTAGCTGTCTACCTGTCCATCTACTTGTTTATCTATCTTTTCATATAACGGTCTATTTTCTCATCCATCCATCTACCTATCCATTCTGTCTCTATCACTCATCACAATTCATAAGCTTCTGTCATGGAAATCATCAGAGGAAGAGATGCTGGAGAATACTTGAACAGCCAGTAGTCCCACCACTCACTCACTCACTCGCTCAATGTTTATTTCTCGGCAACTCTGTACCTCACATGCTCTCCTTTCTGTCTGTGTCAGTGAGTTTTTGTCGCCATGCACAGGACAGAGAGGGTGTGAGATGGACTGGAGAAGAGAAAGTACTTGGTATTGGAAGAAAGCAGGAAGTTTAGTATAGGATACAGAGAGAGAGAGAGAGAGAGAGAGAGAGAGTAGATAAAAGCATAAGGGAAGTAAGGAAAAAGATATAATTTAGATATGAGGAAGAAAGGGAGTATAAGAAATTAGCAAAAGAGAAGGCAGTTTAGTGTAGGATTCAGAGAGAGAGAGAGAAAGAGAGATGGAAAGAAGAAAAAGAGAAAAATACAATATAGAAGATGTTAGGAACTTAGTACAGGAATCAGATAAAGGAGAAGTTGAGAGAGAACCAGCAAGATGAGAATATAGAGTACTGATATGTGAATATTTAGCATAAATAGAAACCCAGTAAGAAAAGAGATATAGAAGATGAGAAAGCAAGTGAGAGTCAAAAAGGATGATTGATTGAAAGCCTGACTGAGAATATTGTCCAGTTTTCATCTGTCTATCTGTCTGTCTGTCATCATTATCACATTCATTGGTGTTGGTGGTGATGATTGGGTGGTGTTGAGGCTGTCAGACCCACAGTTACTCATTGGTTTGTACTGTGTGGCACATGTGTTCCTGCCACTGTGGACTTGTATGAGTGAATGTGATGAAGAGGTTGCTGGTTGTGAGAGGTGGTTAGAAAAAAATGTTTTTTGTTGTAGTTTTGGGGTTTCTGTTATATTTTTGTGTTAGTGAAGGGTAATGTGGTGATAACATGAGGATTTAGTTCAGATAGACTTTGTTGGGATGTTTTGTTGATATATTTATTTTTTTTATGTATTCCTTTTGTATATGAACATTATTTACCATTTACTCATGTTATCTACTATTGAGTGAAGGTAGAGTCCCTTGTGTTGGCTGCCCTGTGTGGGAGTGCCGACCTGCTGTAGAGAGAAACAGAAACTTAAATATGACTCTCCCTGGTACATAGACAGAATATTAGATTTCACTCTAGCAAGAATTAATCTAGAATAGACAGAATTCTGGCCACTACACTGACACAAATACCTACCACAACACATATGTGCTGCCACAACACACAATACACAGACAATACACTGACCAGGCTTGATGACAGAGGAGAGACTGAGGTAGTTGTCACTTTGCTTTTTCTAACCTAATTATTCAAAGCTACACTAGGATAAGAGATAGAGATAATTGTAAGTTTCGTTATCCTAACCTAACTTCAAGGGTACACTAAGATATAATAACAACTACCAATTCACTTAACTTTCTTTTATCGATAAGAAATTCTAATCTGTATCTTTGACCCACCCAAGATTTGACAACATAATGGAGCTCCCCTTCCCTCCCCTCATTCCTCCCCTATTTTGTGTACCCAAGACTCCCTGTCATTGCTGTTTTCCCCATCAGTTTTATTGTCATATTTTTACATGGACCATTCTGAGCCATGCATATGTTATCACCAGTCCTCCTGGCCCCTGCCCCCTGTCCCTTGATCCCTGACCCCTGCCTTTGGTTCATATTCTTAAACTGTTTCCCTGTTTCCTCTCTGTCAACTATTTTCAGCAGGCCATGGTGGAAGTTGACAGTTTCTAAGGGTGTTGTATGGTACTTTACACACTTACAATAACCTGGCTAATCATCTCTCTGGCTTCTGAAAACAATTAACAGTGTCTAAGGATGTTTTTATTTTTTTTTCTGGCAATTAATCAGTATTGAACACCATTGAAGATCTAGAAAACACCCTTGGGAACCTTACTAATCAGCTCTGTGGCCTTTGAAAACTGTTGTAATGAGGAAAAAGTGTTTGAGAATGTGTTCCTCTGTCTCACCACAAGTGCCAACACCTCCCCCACAGTCTGTACTTGTCACAGGAGCTGCTATGCTCTATACATCAGTCACAGCAGAGGTCAGTTTTCCCTTTACTGTGTCTTCCATGGGATAAACAGCCTCTCCTATTTAGTGTTTTCTGAATGTGCAAAGTGTGAAGCTAAAAGAAAGCCTGGGAACTCTATGACATAACAGGCTTGAATCCTCCTTGCAACTGCCCTAAGAACTTGTTGACTAGACCTCATTTCAAACCAGGCTTAGTGTTACCCTGCTGTTCATGTGTTGGTGGTCTTCTAGTCTTGTTATAGAAGGTTCCTGTGTAAAGTATAGGAAGGTGTGACAGGTAAAGCATTATTTAGTGTTACCTTGCTGTTCATGTGATGGTCTTGTAGTCTTGGTATGTGAGAGTTAAGGCTTTGAAGTGTAGGATAGCTAATGAACACCTAAGATACTGCCTAGGGTCAAAACAGGCATTTCCTTCTTTGTTCTTCTTTTCTATACATCAAATTCAGATTATTAAAAC
>NC_059262.1:7365000-7370000 GCF_017591435.1 Portunus trituberculatus | reverse complement strand
CACGTCTCCCCAGTCTTGTGTTTCTCTGTTTCTCTGTCCCCTCTCCGTTTGGCGCTTGTCTATGGCGCTTGTTGGCTTTCAGGGAGCTTAAATTTTTTTTTTTTTTTTTTATTTATTTCCTTTATGTTGCAGTTGTAGGGTAACATTTCCCCCTGTTCCATGGGTTCCCAGGTTTGTGTTGTGTTGTGATGTAGTGTTGTATCATGAACTATTGTGTTCTGTCTCAGGTGGCTCTTGGGTTCCTTATGTTAACTCCTTCACTGATATGGTTGTTGGTGAATATATTGGTGTGGAGATTTTAAGAGTAGTCTGAGTACACTTTTACCACCATAATCTTCATTTAACTGGAAGTGAGAGTTATGAAAAATTATACCAAAACAACTTGAATGGAGGTTTTTTGTCTTCTCCATTTTTGTTACCCTTAGCCAGCATCCCAAACAAATAAATGAATAAGATAATAGAGATAGAAGATATTACACCACAGAGCAATGCCAGCCTGGGAACTACTGTACAAAGGCAGCTGTACAAAGCAATCCACCTTCCCTCCCTCACCTGTGTTCCTTGACCGTGGGATAAGCAAACACATTGGTCTGTATAAGATAAACAAGACACTCCTAGCTAGCCCGGCTGTCCCCGCTGACACCACTTGAGCTGTCCATAGGTGGCATGTTGAAATTCTTACCCAGGCCTTTTGTTTTCACCTCCTTAGGCCTGCTTTGGTATTTTGTTTGTCAGTTTTCACATGTCTAGGGTTTTGGAGTTAGTTTAGGTTTGGCTAGATTTGTTTTGGTTAAGGGTGTTTATTTCAGTGCAATTTAGTCTGATGTTTAAGGATTTGCAGTTGGTTGAGTTAGGTTAGGTTTGAATTAATCTTGTTTTACTTCAGTCCCTTCCATGTTGAAAAGTCTGAATCTTTACTGTTGGTTAGATTAGGCCTTTTTTTTTCCAACCATGCTTCCTCTTTTCATTCTTCATTTTGATATATGTGTGACTAGCAGTCACGTTGATCCAGTCTTCATTTTATCGTATTTTGGTTGGCAAGATTTCAAGCAAGTTAGGAAGTTAGGTTTGTTTTGTCTTGGTTTCTATACACCTTATCTTTAACTTGCAAAGATTTCAAACAAGCCAGCTGTGCCTCTTCGATTCCTTCTATTTATTCTGGTTGCAAGAATATCAAACAATTCTTTCATTTTGTTTTGATAGGCGAGATTTGAAGCAAGTTAGGTGAGCTCAGTCTTGCTTACCACACCTTATGCCTGTACTAGTTCTGAGGGGTTAGCTGAGTGTGACACCTGTAGGCCAGACAGCAGCAGAGGTAAGGCACTGTATGGCTCCCTTCTTGCCATAGCAGAAGTTGTGAGGTGCAGTCTGTCAAGGTAACTCAGTTGTGTGAAGCTGTGAGGTGTCCAAGTAATTCAGTGGTGTGGTGTGAAATGCAGTGTGTCAAGGTAACTCGGTAAGGGGTGCCCCAACCTGGTTATTTATATTCCCTTGTCGTTTTGGAAGCTTATGGAAGTGATTTTTGTCTCCACTCTTATAATCTTTTAAGTTACAAAAGTTATTGGTTATTTTTCTCATGTTAAGAAGCTATGGCTTACTTATTGGTTTACTACTTGTATTATTTTAGGGTAATCATGATTTTCTTAGATAGTTTTCATGCTTTTTTTTAAATATTTTTTTTCAAGAAGATGTGGTTTAGTTATTAGTTCTTAGGTTTTTAAGACAGTATTATGAAACTATGATTTCCTTATTTACTTGTCAGGGTTTTTTAAAGTAACTCTGAAAGGAGTTATGCTTTATTTATTAGTTCTGTGGTTTATGAGCAGTCATCTTTGTGTATGGATGAATCAGCAAGTGTGACTGGGAAACACAATAATGGAAACTTATGCTGTCTCGTAAGAATGATACATGAATAGGAAGGAACACCTGTTAACTGGAAGAAATAAGATGAGAGATGTTGTTTTTACTTTTATTTCACTCATTTACTTTTATTTCTTTGATTTTTGTCTTTGGTTTCTCCCGATGTATACACTTGGTTCAGGAATGGTTTGGCAGACTAACGGGAAACTTGAACTAGGAATGCATGAAAATGTTTCAAAGAAAAATGTGTAAATGGACAACATATTTAGCAGTTTTATATATTCATTTATTCTACATGCATATTGATAGTCTAAAAATAACTAGAGAAATTATGAGAGAGAGAGAGAGAGAGAATGTGTGTGTGTACATCTGTTTGTCTCTGCACCATTAGTCATTAGTTCTGCACTATAGATACACATATTTTAATTGACATTATTGTATGTGTGTGTGTGTGTGTGCGTGCATGTGTGTGTGTGTGTTTGTGTGTGTGTGTGTGTGTGTGTGTGTGTGTGTGTGTGTGTGTGTGTGTGTGTGTGTGTGTGTGTGTGTGTGTGTGTGTAGAGGATGTTTAGAGAGAGAAAGAGAGAGAGAGTTTTATTACCATGAAATTTGTTTACGTTTTAGCAGTTATTTAGAGAGAGAGAGAGAGAGAGAGAGAAGAGTGCACTTGTGTTGTGTATGTGTGTGCGTAGGTGTATGTGTGTTTTGATAAATACATGATAACTACTAAACTCATTAAAACTTTAAGATGTAAAACATGAGGGAGCATAACTAGATGGAGGTGAATTGTCAAACTTAACTAAAAATTGCATCTGTTAATTAAATCTCCATAACTATTTAGCAGACTGAGATGAGAGGAGGGAAAGAGGTGCTTGGAAACCTGGCCTTTAGAACACACACACACACACACACACACACACACACACACACACACACACACACACACACACACACACACACACACACACACACACACACACACACCAGTAAACCAGTGGAGTGTGTCTGTATGTATATCTGTGTGTGTGTGTGTGTGTGTGTGTGTGTGTGTGTGTGTGTGTGTGGAAAGTGAAAACAAAAATAACACTTAACACAATACATGTAATAGTATTTATTTTTTTTGGAAACTCGAGAAAGAAAATAAAGAGAGTAAAGATCTAGAAAATGAATAGATGCTAATACAAAAATACAAAGTTAAACATTTATGAAACAGAGGAGCCTCTCAAAAATGTAAAGTTTTGAAATAGAGAAAACAGATACAAACTAATACAGAAATAGAAAGTTTGAGTGAATTTCAGTATTAGTTAAAAAAAAAAAAAGCAAAGAAATATACTTTTGAGTATCTTTAAAAAAGATATTTTAATTTAGATACATGTGTTAGCTGTGTGATAGAAACATGACTATATTGAAACACAGATAATTACTTAATTCTATACGTACAACTAGGAACAATATTAACATATCCTAAGGTGTATAGCCATATTTGCTTTGCCATTCTATACAAACCAGTAGTCATGAACTTTCCAAAGGTGTATAGCTGTGAAGTGAACCCTTTCCCACCACACCAGGTAACAGGATCAGTACACATTGCTTTACTATTACTTCATCATGCTTTCCTTAGTGGCTTGATGCAGAGCAGTGACGCAGCGTTCACTCCCATCCCCGTGTCTGTCCGTCTGTCTGTCCGTCTGTCTGTCTGTCTGTCTGTCTGTCTGTCTGTCTGTCTGTCTGTGTCTGTCTGTCTGTCTGTCTGTCTGCTGTGCTAGATACCCCTCTGTGTCTCTCTGTCCCTTTGATTGCTTCTTTGTCTCTGTCCCTCTCTCCTGCCATCCTTCCTGTCCTCTCTTCTTTTTGTTCTCTTTTATCCTTCTTTATCCTCTCTCTCTCTCTCTCTCTCTCTCTCTCTCTCTCTCTCTCTCTCTCTCTCTCTCTCTCTCTCTCTCTCTCTCTCTCTCTCTCTCTCTCTCTCTCTCTCTCTCTCTCTCTCTCTCTCTCTCTCTCTCTCTCTCTCTCTCTCTCTCTCTCTCTCTCGTCTGCCCTCTTTGTCTTTCTTTATTATTTATCCCTCTTTCTCCTCTCCACCATCTGTTTCTTCTCATTTTCCATTCTCATTCATCAGTATCTTTCTCCCTCCTCCTTCTCCTTTCCTTTGCCCCTCCTTCTCCTTCTCCTTCTTTTCCTTCTTCTTCTTCTTCTCCTTCTCTTCCTCCTCCTCCTCAGTGTTTGTATTGCCTGCTGCCTGCCACAGTGAAGAGAGATATTCCTTACAAGCAAAGAGAGGTGTTCCTTAAGCTGCCTTGCTGAGCTACACGTCCCGCCACTCACTAACAAAACTCCTGTAGTTCATGACGTGGTTGTTTTGAAGGGTTTGATGTCTGGTTTGCTCAGTTGGTGAAAATTTTTGTGCCCCTTGGTGTTAAATCTTGTGTATTTGGTGTGAAATAAGGTGAAATTGTTGATTTAGACAAAAATTACTGCATACCAGAAATCACACAACAAAATCATAATGTAAGCCAGAAATCAGACAAAACACAAATTAAGACCAAAAATAATTAAAAACCAAAATATAAGTAAGACAAAATGAAAAAGAAGAGATGGAAATGTATTCATGATATTACTTCCTCATAACAAATATTAAAACAGAAAATTGCCCTTAATAACCCATTCTGATGAAAACATTATGAAAATATAAGAAGAAAACTTTATTGGCAGTGCTCCTTATTTAAGTCAGCAGTGAGAGAAGCCAGTTAGGCCAGAAGATCTTGACCAACTTTGTTCCAGCAGCTCCTTTGCTCCTCAGGACAAGGGATAACTCTTGTATTTCCACCACACATTGTGATTCCACGCTACTTATCACCTGTTTTGAATTATCTTCCTTATTTACATACTACTTAGTTCCTTGTTAGTTCATGGTTTGTTTGTTGTGCCGCCTCTCCTCCTGTGTTGTATTGTGTTGTGTTGCACCCCTCTCGGCTTCCACCATCTGCCTCCTGTCACGCATATTTTTCCTGCTTGTAGTTGTAGTGCTCCTCTCAGGGCTCGGTGCCCAAGCCTGAGGTGCCGAGGGGTTGGATGTGCCACTACAGGTCAGAAAAATGTGGCACTTGCCGTGAAAGTGGGTGCCTGCCCCTAAGAACAAG
>NC_059262.1:7292500-7360000 GCF_017591435.1 Portunus trituberculatus | reverse complement strand
TTATGTAACCTCCCTTACCACTGTTGCAGAGCGGCAATATAAAAACAATTCACTTCATATCTCTGGCCGAGGACGATGCAGTCATTGCCACTGACATATCAATCGTTTAGGCAAGTATTGATGTGCACGGCTACAAAACATCCCCTTCAGATCCCCTCAGACCCCTTCAGACCCTCACAGATCCCCTTATCCTGTCCTTAATCCATCCCTAGCCCATCCATTTATCTGTCCGTTGGTCCACCAGTCCCCTCAGGTCCCAGGACACTCTTAATCATTATCCTAGCTCCTTGTTGCCCTATTCTAGCTGAGACTTGCCCAGTACAGCTTCACCGTCACCTCTGGGCACCACTTAGACTTATCTACTTCACTAACTACACTTCACAAGTCATTAGATACCTAGATGACTTGTAGTGGAGGGAAGGGAGTGTAGTTGCAATGGTGGTGATGAGACAGACCTCCCTAACTGCCACAGACTGGGTGTAGGGGTAGAAAAAGTGTACATATGTGATGTATATATGACCAGCACACCCCTTGCATTGATCCTTCTCCTCTCCTTCTATATCCTGTGTCCTTCAGTGTTTATTGTTTCTACTGTTTCTTTCTTAATTTCTGTCTTGTTATTCTCTCATCCTTTCATTTATATCATTGTTCTGGTTACTGATTCCTGTTCTTACTTTCTTTCATCCTATACTTTTCCTATTCATTCCTATTCTAATACTATTAACTCTCTCTCTCTCTCTCTCTCTCTCTCTCTCTCTCTCTCTCTCTCTCTCTCTCTCTCTCTCTCTCTCTCTCTCTCTCTCTCTCTCTCTCTCTCTCTCTCTCTCTCTCTCTCTCTCTCTCTCTCTCTCTCTCTCTCTCTCTCTCTCTCTCTCTCTCTCTCTCTCTCTCTCTCTCTCTCTCTCTCTCTCTCTCTCTCTCTCTCTCTCTCTCTCTCTCTCTCTCTCTCTCTCTCTCTCTCTCTCTCTCTCTCTCTCTCTCTCTCTCTAATTCTTTTTATTGTAGTATTGCATACATATTTCTTCACTTTGCTTACTCTTTCTTTATTGTATTATCTTTTTATTCTTTTTCTTGCTATCTGCTTCACATCTGTGTACAAAAATGTTAGAAAACTTAAAAGAAGTTGAACTCACTATATACTTTATGTGCAAAAAAAAAGAAGGAAAATGAAAGAAATATCTTTTATCCTGTAATCTTTTTAACTCTTTCATTAAAATTTCCTGTTATATTCCAGTAATGTCTGTTGTCTTTGATCTTGCATTCCAAAAAAACACATCACAAGAAATTTTCCTTATATCAGAAACAAACCTAATTTTTATCTTCTCTCTCTTGTGCAAAAAGCTCTATTGAACTTCTTATACATTTCCCTTATGTTTACAATCCTCCATCACACATTCCAGTAACCATTCTTAAACCATGTTCTTTTATCCTTACTGCAAAGCTATTCAATTCCTGTATTCATTATAAATACTTTTGAAACTTCATACATATTCAATTCTCTTTCACACATTTTCATTCTCATGCCAATTCCTTATTTTATCCCTTCTACAAAATTGCTCAATGTTTGTATCCCTTTTCAAATCCCCTTTTGAAATCTTATGTACTTCTTTCAAATCTACAATCCTCTGTTGTGCATTCATATTGTCATACTGGAACCTCTCCTGCACAAAATCCTTTGTAAGATGATATTTAAACATTTTATTTTTTTTTATGAACTCGCTTTTGAAACCTTGTATATTTCTTTCTAAAATCCTTATGGAAATCTCTCATAAATTTCTATCATGCTGGAACCCTTTCTCATTCTTCTCATAAGCCCCATCAATTGCTTTCTAAAATCCCTTACTGAAATCTCACTTACAGTACATTTCTTTCATAGCCACAATCCTTAGCCATGCATACTCACAGTCACACTGCAAGCGTATCTCTTTGTATTCCTTAAAAACCCTTTATTGAATTTTTTTATTTATTTATTTTTTTCATTTTGATCTTCTTGTGATTCCCCCTCCATACAATATCCAATGCTTTATGACACCTTACCATGCATTCCAACTTTCACACTACAACTAAATCTCTTTCTATTCCGTACAAACCCATCCATGAACTTCTTATCATTAATATTCCCTGATCTTTCCCCTCCATGCCATATCCAATGCTTTATGACAGCCTCCCATGTCTTGCTCTCGTGTCACCAGCCCCTGTAGATGTTAATCACTCCTGCAAACTACCCCTCAACACTTCCTGCCATTCCCAAGCACTGTGTTCTTTTATTCTTGCGTCTGTAGTGTGACAGAGTCTGTGTAAGTCCTCTCCCTGATCCCTGTTACTTAGTCACCCTTGGTATAATGATATTCTGCCGGTTATTTCAGTGTCTTAGTTAGGGAGTGTATAGGACGTGTGGCAAGTTATGTTTTAGACGTTCACTCACTCGCTCACTCACTCACCAAGAGATGCAACAAGTATGTATTATCGCGTGTGTCAGTTGTGTGATATCCTGATCATTATGACTTTATCTTTTTATTCATTGATTCATTTGTTAGTTCAGTTTTTTTCTTATTGGTATTATTCTTATTCTTCTTGTTATTGTTGTTGGCATTGTTGTCGTTAGTTTAGTGTAAGTGTTGGGTGATTCACTGACAGATGAGATATGTTTTATATGCTTGATGGGTCTGTCTCTCTTTTTTTAAGTGTCATTTCTTGATTAACGAAATTGAGTTATTTGTTTTGCCAAGTTTAAATTTTTTTTACATTTATTTTTATTGATTATTTTTTCATGTAATTCATAAAGATAATGTGTAGGTATTTGTTTTTCATCAGTGTTCCTTTGTTAACCTAGACTATTTGTTTTATTTTATCATTATTTATTTATTTCTATGTAACATGAAATGTGCAAAAGGATTTTCATCATTATTATTATTAATATTATTATTATTAATATTATTATTATTATAATCATCATCATGGAAGGCCTCAAGAGTTTGGGAATGAGAGCACCATTAGAGAAGTTGTGCATTTATCCGCTCATTCATTCACATCCATTAGTCACTTAGGTTAGGTCATGGAGTTTGAATGATGAATTACAGTGATGACAAATAAGTAAGCTTAGAATACAGGTAGCAAAAATGCACTAGTAGACTCAGTAACGATGGAAAATAGAACCTGTAATCCAAAAGTAGTCAGCAAGTGCACATTTGATTCAAAGAGGATGAATAGGTTGACGTCATCTGAATATATTTGACATACACTAGATCAAAAGGATGAAAAAACAATAAATAGGTTGCAATCTAAAAGTAATCAATAGATGTACATGTATACTAGATTCAAGAAAAATAGATGAGTTGATGTAGTCTGAATATAATGAATATGCACTAGAAAAAGGATGAAAAAAATTAGATAAAATAGGTTGTAATCTCAAAATAGACAGTAAAACACACTCATTTCAATAAGGATAAAGGAAATAGAGGTTGGTGAAGTCTAAGAATAGACAGTAAATATACAACCAGAGTTACAAAATTATACAGCAGTTATATATGTATGAATAGTGAGTTTTATGAGGAGTGACTGAGGTTATTTGGGGTGATTGGTGACTGGTGATTGGTGATGAGGCATTATAAAAAGTGATCATGGTGATGTATGGGAAGAGTCAGGAAATCTATTTACAAATGAGTGTTGGAGTTATACAGTAGCCCATACAGTGCTGAGAAGTGATCCATTGTGTGCATATGGACACAGAGAGAGAGAGAGAGAGAGAGAGAGAGAGAGAGAGAGAGAATGGTTTGCCTATAGAATACAGTTTGTTGAAGAGAACTATAACAGTACATGATATAGAAGAGAAACTTAGAGTGACTATGTTGAAAAGAAATTTCATTCCATAAGATTGGACTTTGGGAATGTAATATATGGAGGAGAACTTGTAGAATGCAAAATGTAACATAGAGATTGTAGGAAAAGATATAGTGTGCAGATGACAGGTGGTGCCATCTGTGGGAAGGTGGCATGAGAAAAGAGGCCAAGTGATTGCTTGGTGCTACACAGAGAAATGATTGATTGGGTGGTGGAAGATTAGTGGCATGCCACAATGAAAGAGTATTGACTGAATGAGTTAGTGGTGCTGCTGGAGTAGTAGTGATTGAGTATTAACTGAGCAAGGGTATTAACTGAGTGGATGATGCCACAGGAAAAGTACTCATTGTTTGAGTGACACTGCAGAAGTGTGTTAATGGAGTGAGTGATTGACACAACAAGAGTTCTGGATGACTGATTGATGCCACAGTAAACTGTGTATATGTAGAATGACTGGTGACTAGTTAGCACCACCACAAATACAGATTCACACAGCACACTGGTAACTAAATAATTATCATAGTGTAAGAAAGAGAGCCATGCATAGGGAGGCTCAGAATGCTCCCAACTCAGGTGCCTGTGAGGTAACAAGGGGGGAGGTAAGATTGGAGGGGTGGTGTTGTTGTGGGAGGCCCGGGGCACCCAGCAGCAGCAGTGGCGGCGGCGGTGGCAGCAGCAGCAGCGTCAGCAGCAGTGTGGGTGGCTTGAGCCAGTGTGGGCCGGCATCCCTGTGTTGCACGCCACCATGTCTCGCTGTAGTAGTGACTGCACAACACACACGCATTGCCTTATGTTTGTTTGGTTATTGTTTTATTGTTTATTTTTCTTTTATGATGATCTGTTTAGTTCTGGAATGTTTGTGTGATGCCAAGTCGCTGTATACTTTTAGCCAGCAGCAAGAGCAGCAGCTACAGCAGATGAAGTGCATTGGCGGCACAGCATGTGGGTGCCGATCACCTCTTTATTTATTTTGTCTTGTGATATAAGTTTGGCAATATACTTCACTTCTGGAGAGTCAAAGCCAGCCTCCCCCATTGTTCCCAGGAGGGCAGTACCCCAGGCCCACACCTCCCACAGGGGCCGAGGCCGCCCAGCTGGCATTGACTCCCCCAACCTGTCCCCCTATGACCTGCTTCTCCCCACAGCAGCCCGGTGTTGTCCCGAGCCCTCACCTGGCACACCCCGGAGCCGCCGACGGACAGCCGCGCCTTCGTGCAGAGAACGCACTCGACGCTCTGCTAGACGAGCTGCAGACCTTTGCCCAGCCGCCTTCTGAGGCTGGCAGCCGCAAGAGCAGCCTGGAGCCTCCTCCCACACCTCAGAGCACCACTGCGCCTGCCACACTCACCGCCAGCACCACCGTCAAGCGGCTGCCCTCCTTCCCCAGTTCTGACTCACAGTCCTCACCCGTCAAGACGCCTGCCAGTGCCCTGTACCCTGGGGCAGCTAGCACACTGCCCCGGGCAGCCACCTCCAATCCCACCCTGGCCTTGCGGGAAGCCCCTGGGCAGAAGCTTGGTCTGGCCCAGGTGCTGCAGGGCATGGGCCAGCCTGGTGACCCACACCGTCTGCCACCACCGCCGCCGCCGCGTACCTCATCCCGCTCCCCAATGCTGTCACCCACGTCACCTCTAGGGCCAGCTGGCCGGGCTGTTTCCCTACCGCCGGGTGGGCCAGTGGTGTCCAAGGTGGGTGAGGTGCTGCGCAATGCTGAGGGCCGGGAGCTGTACGGGCCAGTGTTGAGGCAGCGGCCACCCTTAGGACGTGGCTCCTTCAGTGAGGACTCCACTGCTTCCTCTGCCTCCACCAACAGCTCCACCAGCAGTGCCAAGGCTGGCCAGCTTTCCTCCAACAGCAGCAGCACAGAAAGCGTCAACTCCCAGGAGGGGGCAGCTCCCCACCGGCCACTTGGCACAGGTGGACAACCCCCGACGCCTCCCCCTAAACAGCGACAGGAGAACTTGGAGGCACGGCACATGGAGCTGCTGCGGCGGCAGCGGCAGCTGCAGGAGCAGTACCAGCGTCTGCAGTCATTACAGCGGAGCGGTGGGCGACCAACTCCGGCCAACATAGACCTGAAGAAGACCGGCAGTGAGAGTAATCTAACAGCACGTCTGGGCTTGTCCTTGGCCCCCGCCCCTCCCCATGGCTCCCTCTCAAATCTATCCTCCCCCAGCACACACACCAACACCCTTCCCAACCCCAAGACTTCCTCGGCCGCCCTCTCAGTGGGCAACGGTGGCCCCACCTCACGCCGCCCCGCTGGCCTGGTGGAGACAGACATCCTCTGAGCCGCTGCTGCCGTGCCCTCTGAGATGTGTATATATGTACAGCACACACACAGACAGACACCACGCTGCCACAGACAGTGGCACAGTGCTAGTCCTGTGGAACCTTCTCTCTTTTTTGTCGCCACATGATGTTTGTAGGCGTTAAAGGGACACTGCGGTTCATGCCACATGTGGCCACTACCGCACCAAACAATCAAAACAGACTCAGCCCACTGCTGCCGCCACTTGACTAAGGAGGGCCAGCTCGTGCCTGGCCACACTGCTGAGTCCTGCATGAGTTTGGATTGACTGGTTGCTCAAGATGAAGGCAGAGCAGGCAGCAGCAGGCCCAGGCTGTGCAGGCCCTGCTTTGCCCCTGCCAGGGCCTCCTGCACTAGTAACATTTTTGCCACCACAAACAGTCAGCTTACACAGGTCTGGGGATGGGGAGCAGCAGCAGCAGCAGCATCAGCAGTAGGAGCAGCAGTAGCAGCAGCCTATGGGTGGCTCATAGCACAGCAGGACCAAGCCAACCAGTAATCTGACCTGCCTCCAAATTGGTGGTGAAATCTCTAATCTCCTGGTCAGAGGACATCCCATGGATTCCTCTGTGACCGAATGGTGGAGTCCTGCAGGGAATGTGCTGGATGCTGCATTCCATCAAAATTTAACAGGAATTTCTGTGTTCAGAGGATTTACACAAAATACTCAATCAGAACCTTCTCCCCCTATGCCTGAGGGTGCATGAGGCAGGCAGGCAGGCAGATAGACAGACAAGACAGGTGGTGCTCAGGGCTGCATCTCCAAGGTGGACAGAACTGTGTGCCACCATTCCTACCATGGAAGGAAATGCTCATGTACATAAGATTTATAAAACAGATTCGCACACGTTCTATGTATTTATTGTAAGAGTATGTATGTCTTAAGTTCTGGGACTGCTCTCCGCCTCCTGCCCTTGGGTTCTACCCCATGGTGGTGTGTGTGGTGGTGACTGCCACAGCACACATGTCTTGTAGAGCAGCCTTGGGGCTGTATAATGGCAGGCAGACCAGGGCATCACACAGCACCACAACACCACTACTCCAGGCCAGACAGTGACCCTCATACATGTTGGAATCAATCACTCTGACTGTTCAACTCTGACGGGATTCTCACTAGTTTCTTTAGCACCGTGTCACTGGCTGGTGAAGACTGCCAGTGCCTCGGCTCAGACAGTATTTACACACCCTCAGGAATCTGCAGACGTCACTATTGATAGCAAACAAAGTATAAAGAGAGACAATAAATCCTTACAGCAACAGCAGCAGCACTCCTCATGTTTGGTGTGCCGTCAAGACTAGACTATGGTGCATCTGGTGGTGCTGGCAAGACAAGCACCTTGCAACAACACCTCACCTTCCTTGCTATCCTGATCTGTCCTCTCCGGCTCTCACCCAAAGGTTATTCAGTATTACTAAGCAGCTGCCCCTATGTGTTCCCCCTGGAGTGTAGCCTGGTGCAGGGCAGGAGTGTGCCGCACTGCTTGGAGATGACAGCTTCACCGCGTGTGTCCCTCCTCCTGGCCCAACTGTGACCCCCCTGGCAGTGATTGCATGACCAGAACATCCCTTAATTCATTGTTGATATTCATTATTAATCTCAAGAACGTACGTAACACTGACTCAAAGGGAGGAAAGAAAATAAGAGATGTTATGTATACTAACAATAATGACAGGAAAACTTTCACATCATCATCGTCTCGTAGCTTTTGATATCATTTTCCTAAACCGTGATGAAGCTTGTAACTCGCGTGTGTGTTTGATAACCGAGTATCTGTGTAGCTACGTATTTCAGTACAACAACCTTGGAAGGACAGAGTGTGGAGAGAGCAAGTGGGGCCAGCTGCCTTGTAGAGACCTGACTAAAGAGCTATGTGGCAAACCTTCAACACACACACACACACACACACACACACACACACACACACACACACACACACACACACACACACACACACACACACACACACACACACACACACACATGTCTTTACAATCAATCACACAATACTCACACAGTACTCTTAACTCAAGCTGTTCTCATCCTCATGAGTGGTACAAGTTCTAGTCTCCATAGCAGCACTACAGCAGTCTCCTCTATGGCACCTGACCCCTCCCCAAAGAAATACATGACCTGCTCAATGCACTCTTGCCATTGCGTTGAAACACTTCTGGTTCCGGCAATGGCCTCTGTCGGATGGTATTCCTTCTGTGCCAAAAATCAATCAGGAGTCGGCCTCTTTACAATGTGCAAGTCAAAAAACATAAAAAGCAAGGGAAAGAAAGATTGATGGATGGAAAAAAACATTATTGTGAGGAGCTGTAGTCTGTGACTAAGCAATATTTTGTATGTTTGTCTGATGAGTTATAGCAACAATCAGTGTTATCTACCTCTGTGACTCACCAGTGCTCCTCCTCTGTGACATGTGTTACGCAACAAGACATGGAGAGCAGGTTAAGGGAAAACGCAGCAGCCATGGCCAGAGTCTTTTACATTTCTGCAAGGGCTGCCGCATCAAAACTCATATCACTACATACTTCATTTGTTTTATATTTTACGGTAGAAGAAAAAAATCGACGACACTTTGGCAATTTTGATGTATCATCTCAAGAATTCTTTCTGCCACTGTCTTGGTGGCTTGCTTTCCTGTGATTCGTTGGATTTTTGTTCCCTGCCGGCCGTGCAAGTCGGCGATGAGGAATTTTGTTGTTTCTGTGGCATAGCTAGAAATCTGCCATGGTTTATTTTCTCTCAGTGTGCTGCTTCTGAAGACAAGACATACAGGAAGTCTTTGGTTTATGCCACTTGTCATTCTGTGCTGCCAGTCACCTCTCTGCAGCCTCACACTGACCCCTGTATTCCAAAACATTTCACACTCACCTCAACTGCTTTTTAACAGGCTGTAGTAGATGTCACCAGTTTTTCAAGAGTGTTTGTATGATTTTTTTGTGATAATAGGTCCAGCACCATCAATAGAAAGATCACCCATGCAAACCTAGTCATCTCAGCAGCTTTTGAAAACAAGAGAGCGAACAAATTTAATATTAAAGAGTACAGGGCCAGGAGAGCCATCAGAGGTGACCTCAGGCTGGTCTCTCCTCTGGTCCAGCTTGTAGGAGTGACTGTGGCAATGAATAAGTAGCATGATCCAACAGCTTCCTATATTCCTCAGTCCCATAGGTGCCTAGAATGAAGACGATCATATGAGTAGCCTGCCCTGCACGCCCTCAGCCGCCCCACTGACACTCTCATGTCACCACAGAGTATTAATAACTGTCTTGAGTAGTGAGATATGAGTATCTTAATTTTGGATTGACTTTCAGGGTGTATGATGGATGTTTCTAGATGTGCAATAGTTTCATGGAGCAGTAGAACATTTTGGTTATCATATGAACAAAATGTTTTTTGATTTGTGAATGTGTGTATGATAGTTTTGAAAAGTTGTAAGATATCTTTGTTTCTCTAGTGGGATTAATTTGTTGGTAATTTTTTAATGAATGATACTTTCAAAGAATCACAAAATACCTTTGTTCTCTTATGAATCCAATGTTTTCATATTTTAGGAATGTGTGATGATTTCAAGGGGTTGTACAATGTTTCTGTCTCCCAGTGAATTGAACACCCATAACACTCCTTAGCATAGTCAAAAAGCAGGATACTTACATTTTTTATACATTTTTCACCACTATGAAAGCATAACACAAGCAGTGCCAAAGTAAATGAACCAAACAGAGTCATGACACATTTTGTAATAGAGTGGTGCCATGTAGGCCAAGGCAGGACCAAGGTGGCGGTGGCAGTGGTGGTGGCCTGGGCAGGACGTGCAGGCGGCCCCTCAGGGTAGCAAAGTCTCACTCTTCCTGCCGCCTCTGCTTCACCTTCATGTTTTCGCCTTATTAAATAGTCTACATAAATTTATCAATTAAAAGAAAGAAAGCCTTCACAGAATAGTGTTCACATAATGCATGGATAGATATTATGAGTTGATTCTTTGTAACTTTAAATTTCTGTAATATACATATGCATATATTGTAATTTTATAAGGAGTTCTAACTTATGGGAAGGCTTGTTGTGGTGTGGTTAGAGAGACACACCTGCTGTGCTGCCATGGTGCAGGTGTGGGGTACTTCATTAACTGGGTTCTCAGGTGACGTGGAAGTGGAGATACATCGAGGTGCATTCGTCAAACCGCAGGAAAGCAGAAAGCTGGAATAAACAAAAAAAAAATGTATGCAGAGTTACTGTTGTGTTTCATTACTTAAAAAAGAAATGTTACAAAAAAATAAATAATAAATAAATAATAATAATAAACTAAACATTAAACGTTTCATGTCTGTCCGAGTCTAGTTCCTTGCATCTTGTTTATTTCCTTATGACAGGCTCAGCAAGTTTAAAAACTATGTTAATTTTTATCTTTTCTTTTTATTGAATCTCTAGGCTTAAGCGTTCCTTCTTGCCAAGGCGTGGAATTACTGTTTCCGGGAACCCACTACGAGAGCTGGGGGTTGACGAGAGCTGGTATGTGTACTATATGTCCTGTTAAACTTATTTCAATGATAAAAAAGATATGTTTGCCACAAATAAAACTGCAATTACTCTCATTTATATATTTCCTTCCAGCATTAGACAAGGATGCAGGGAGTGAGGAGAGATAGGATGGTGAAAGTGAATCTGGATGGCTGGCTGTCATGGAAGGAGAGAATAGGATCGGGGTGCTGTGACATTCAGGAGAGAAGAAATGAAATGGAAAATTATAAAGAAAAGGAGAGATGGAAAGGCTGTGACACTAAGGAGGAAAGGAGGGATGGAATACTATGAAGGAAAGAGAAAGGTAGGAATGGAATGCCGTGAAAGCAAGTTGGTAGAAATAGCTAGAATGATGAAAAGAAAGAAGGGTGAGATGGCATGCTGCAAAAAAGAAGAGGGATGGCAGGCCGGAAAAGAGAGGAGGAATGGTAGGCTGGGAAATGGAGGAGGGATAGAATGATGTGAAAGTAGGAAGAGAAAGATACATGAATTTCTTCTCTGCTGTTCTTTTAATACCCAGTGAAATATTTCATCCAGTCCATAAGCCTTATTTTGGTGAGTGTAATTCATCATGATCATCTGCTGGTCACCCAGCCAGCCTTTCCTATTACGGAGTGAGCTCAGAACTCATAGACCAATCTTCGGGTAGGACTGAGACCACAACACACTCCACACACCAGGAAAGCAAGGCCAGAACCCCTCAAGTTACATTCCGTACCTATTTACTGCTAGGTGAACAGAGGCTACATTTTAAGAGGTTTGCCCATTTGCCTTGCCGCTTCCCGAGACTTGAACCTGGACCCTCTCGATTGTGAGTCGAGCGTGCTAACCAACTACACTACATGGTGTGTGTGTGTGTGTGTGTGCGGGTTAGTTTTGGCTGGGGTTATATTTGCAACAACTGTGTTAAATTGCTGGGTGGGTTGAGAAACAAAGACGGCAGTTTTCATCCCAGCTGTCAACATACTGCAAGGCTTAGTACTAGTATTCATGATTACCATGAAAAGAATGCAAAAGTTTTTTCTTTTGCCTACAAAATGTTTCAGTACTAGACAAGTGAAGGGTTTATTTCAAGTGAGAACAGGAACAGTACAACATACTGTGAAAGGTTCCATACAAGAATATCCATCCACACAAACAGATAGTGTGAGTGTTCCCAATGTGGAACTTTAGCCATTTAAACCATAGTGCTTTGTGTCAGTCGCCCTCACTCATGTGACATGTCTCATATATCCACATAAATTCTGCTGCCTGGAGGAAGCTTAAAGTAATTCTGCACCAGGGAATCACTTGAAAAATACGAAGTGGAAATCACTTTTAGGTGCATATTATAGCATAAATGAAAGAAGAGAATGTCAATAATGACTGGCTTACTTCAATAAAAGTCTAAAGGAAATACAGAAGCAGCCAGGGAGAGGTGGAGTGTACCAGAGAAAATAATGAAAGATTGGGAATACTCTGGTCAACTTTTGCACTCAACCCATTAATAATCCTTTTCCCCAACACCAACATTTGATAGGTTTATAGATAAGTGGAGAGATGGGTAGATAAACAGATAGAGGGAGAGGTAGGCAAATACTACTAGGTACCAGTAAAAAGCTAAATTCATAGATAAATATGCATGAAAATACTGATTATCAATATTATCAATTAACACTATATTGTCAGAAATATTCATGTACCAAGAGTAGAAATGATATAAATAAGGAATGAAAGAAATATTGTCTAACTTTCAAACACGCGGTTTTTTTTTTTTTTTTTTTCGTGGAAGATGAAAACACATGACGGACAGGCATAACCCAAACCAAGATGTATTAGACTAATACATCTTGACCCAAACCACCACCTTCCATGCCACAAGACGCATCACGAATGAATAAAAGTATTAAAGAGAAACAAGGATATAATAGTAGAGACGGAGGAATGAGAGAATAAAGAATTGGCTTTGATAATCTTTACAAAACTGGACTGGCATTAATGGGAAAGCGAGGAGGTAATAGAGAACAATAAGGAAAGTGAGGTGGTGGTTGTCATGTAGGGTAAGTAATGGATAGGTGAGGCATTACGTCTTGAGATGAAAAGTGTGGATCGGGAAGCTAGGATATTTATATAATTTGATAGATTAATAGATAACATAACTTTCTCGACGTTCCCAGAGAGAGAGAGAGAGAGAGAGAGAGAGTCCGAGTGCAAATATTATTCCCGGGAGAAATTTTGATCCAGGAGCGATTTGGCAGGACGTCATTTATTTGCAATCTGGGGAGGCTGTTTCTTCTTTCTTTTTAGGTTATTTATTAGTCTTTAGTGTTAATTTGGGCTTTTCTTCACAGCGGACTCAGGAGCGATTTGGCAGGACGTCATTTATTTGCAATCTGGGGAGGCTGTTTCTTCTTTCTTTTTTTGGTTATTTATTAGTCTTTTGTGTTAATTTGGGCTTTTCTTCACAGCGGACTCAGGAAATCCCTGGAAATGTGTTACATATTGATGGAGGAGTGGACCGAATAATGCCATATCGTTCCGGGCGCGAAAGTGAAACAAAATAAGATCAATGTTAAGCAGTCACATCATTATATTGAATTATAAAAGTGAGACAAACATAACAGTGACACAACAGCGACACACAGTGAAGAGTAGCTAACACAGTAACACCGTTGTCGAGGCAAGAAGGCAGTAAGGTAATGGCGGGCGGCGGTGGCGGGGTAGCAGCAGACGACGTGAGCATGGCAGGCTTCCACGACAAGAATTCCCGAGTGGTGGGCACATGGAAGGTACTGGTGCCTCCACACGGTCCTCCGCCACCCACACACGCTGCTTCACCCTCACACCACCGCCCCTTCACCCAGTATATGCATCCCATCCACATCGATTGCTCCCATCCATCTATCTCTCACGGATCTTGTTTTTAATCCTTTTATTTGTTTTATGGTTACTTTGCCTTGTTTTTTTTTTTTTTTTTTTTTTTTTTTTACCGTCCTTCATACTATTTACGGTAAATTTCACGTGTAGGATCTTGTATTATTGTTTTGTTGTCCCTCCCCCGCCTCAGGCAAGTGTAGTCTCGGGACGCAGAGTGGAGATGAATTTGGCTTTTGAAGAAAGTCTACGGCAAGTCATTCCTTTGCTGGAGTTTTATATCTAGGGATAAATTCCTACTCTTTCATCGTATTATCACTTCCGAACGAAACTATATTTTTATCTGGTAGATTTTTTACCGGTTTTGAATGAAGCTAGATTTCGTTTCTGTCACAAATCAGTACTTTTATTTCTTCTCCCACCGCTTCCCCTCTGAAAACACGATTTTGCTATAAAACGAAGCAAATCAATGCAAAACACAGAAAACTAATAAAAAAAAAAAATGTTTAACCTAACCTAATTATGAATGACTAACCTAACCAAAACTAACTGGCATGGTTAAGAAGTACATGCGATGTAACCTCATTGGTGGTTTGGTCCTTCCTTGTCACTGGAGGTGTCACCAAAAAGAGCAGGCTGTCAATGTTGGGTTCCTTGTGGGCAATAGTTTTGTGTCCTGGGCAAAGAAGTGATGTAGGAGCCTTAATAAATAGGTAACGGGTCAGGTATCAATATGGGAAGTGGCTCCATATACTCGGCGGCTTCACCCACTCTTATGTCTTTCTTGAGACATTAAGTGCTATGGCTATGATTTTCACACTCCAATAGGTCTACAAAGTTTTTGGAATGGTTATTTTTTCTAGTGGGTAAAGCCCAGCTTTTCATTGTTGGTATAATACATAGTTTTTGATAGAGTCTGACACAAAGCTTTGTTCCTCAAACTACCATCTTATTGTTTATTGTTTACTCCTTCTGTTGCCCTTGACCAGTTTTCCCATCTTACATAAAAAAAATGATGTTGTTAAGAGTATCTCAGTTGATGCTGTCAGACTTAATCTTCCTCTTCCTCCTCTTGTCTTGACCTGATGGCAAGACACCACATGGATTAGGCAAGCTGCAAGAAACTGTCAGGCCCACACATGCCACTCACTGTACACAAAAAACATTTAATGACATCTATATTTTTCTCAAAGCAAATTTTTCAATCTTCTTCATTCAAACTTCCAGAAAAGTAGCACTTCATAGTCTTTTGTTTGCTTAGTTGTTGTGGCCTTGGTCACAGCCCTCACCTGCAAAATGAGTTGGTAATGAAGGCACTGACATGACATTACTAACATACTTAGAGAATTTCCACTGAGACCTGCCTCTTGTGTTTGTTGCAGATAATTGAATGTGTGTCCCTATCAGGCTCATCTGAAGCTACTGGCATTGAGGGGTAAGTGTGCTGCTGCTGCTGCTGAGGCTGTACTGTGGGTGTGTGGGGTTGTGTGTTACCTTATAAAGGTGTGAGGGATGATACATACATTAAGTAAAGCAATGTTCAGGAGCATGTATTTCCTTTTGTAGCTTTTTTAAACAGTTATCAACCCTGAATCTATCTAGTTTTATCCTTAATGCAAACCTTATTGATGTTTAGAGTGCCTTGTTGTGTTCCTAATACCACTGAAGTTTGGATAGGAATTATGGGTATGTTTTATGCTGGGACTGCCACATGTAGGCCACATATCTTTGTGAAATCACTGTTAGCCTTGTCATCTCTTCTCTTCCAGCACTGAGTTTGTTCTGTCTGAGGCCGGGGATGTGACGTGGAGTGTGACGGACAGTTGTGACTCCCTGCCACTCTTCTCCTGCCAGATGTATGAGGTGTACACTTACCAGAACTTGCAATGCTATGGCAACCGCACCTTGCTTCGCTTTGCTGCCTACAATGGACACATCATTGAGTTCAGGGTGAGGATATTTGCTTTATTCATTCATTTATAGTCCATCTTCCTCTCACACAAACTTCTGTTATTTGAATTTTGTTTAATGTGGTTTAAGATATTGAGAATAGTGTCATTATGTCACCAAGAAGATTGTCTGTGGTACAGCCTTTCACATTAGAAGCACAATATTTCTTTGACACAATGCCCTCCACAGCTGGACCAACCAGTGATGTCTCGGGACCTGATGTTGCTCACGTATGATGGATGGTTTATGCTGCAGTGCGAGAAGGTGAGAGGGAGGCACAGGGAAGGATGGGAGGGAGGAAGGAAACGAGAAAAGAGGAAAGCACAGGAGGAGGGAGGAAGATTGATAGTGGGAATAGATGAATGAAAAAGAGAAAGGAGTAAAATTTCTTTATAAATTCCATTTGAATATCATCAAATAATGTGTGTATATATATTTATTTATCCGCATACAGCTGGGGGTTCCGGATGTATCCCCTGACCTTCCCTACTCTCTCCTGCCGGCTCTCAGTGATGGCTACTTCTCAGACATCACCATCACTGCCAAGTCAGGAAGGAAGGTAACTGTCTACTTCATTATCATTGTCACAGTTGTGTCTTTGTAGTCTCTGCTTATGTGTCTATGTTATTCTGTCTTTATCTTTCTGTCAGTCTAGAAGGAAGGTGACTGCCGACTTCATTATTATCATTGTCATCACTGCTATCTGTATGTCTTCTTGTCACTCTATATATATCTTTCTGTCACTGCTATCTTGCTGTCTATATATCTCTCTCTTACTGTGTTTATGTCTGTCTGTCATCCCATGTCTCATCTCTTCTCCTCTCAATTTGCTGCAGTTTGAGGTCCACAGCATCATTCTACAGTCCAGCGTACCTGACATAGAGTGGAAGTCTCTGGAGGGAATGGAAGACCCAGCCCTTGAAACAGTCCTCCACTACTTGTACACTCGCTGCTTGCCTCCCACCCTCACCCCAGAGACTGCCCAGCGCACCCTGGACGCCACTGCACACCTTGTCCCTGCCCTCACTGACCTTAAGGAAAAGTGTGAGGTCTTCATCAGAAACACGGCTCTTAGAAACAGTAAGTTTGGAGATCAGGCAAGGGACAATTGGAGGATGGTTGGCAAATTTTAGTGTCTCGTACTTTTGATAATTTTTCTGCTAGACAGTTTTTGTTTTATCCTACAGTTTACTGGATGTATATTTGTTTATCATTCTTTTGAGTAATAAAGTACAGAAGAGGGGGACAGATTAATTATGGTATTCTTCATCATTTCATTCCTCTCCTGTTTGCTGCCATGCAATTTTTTTTCCATGGAATATAAGTTTTATACATTTATTTTTGTATTCCTATACATTTCTGGGATAATGAAGGACAATAACTACCTTATCTCCTGCTCTTATTTAATTAAAACTTTCTCTTTCTGACACCTCTCCCTCTTTCTCTTTGTGTTCAGGGCTGGTGTCACTGATGGAGGAGGTGCAGGAGTGTGTGGAGGTGATGGTGCAGATCTTCAACCCAACAGATCCAGCAGCCACCAGCCCCACACACCTCATCTCAGTCCTCAAGGCAGCTCTAAGACAGATGGCAATAGGTATGTGTGTCCTCCTACCAGTGTTGGTGTGGTAGTGTACAATGACATTAGATAAGGGTCTTTAAGGCTAGCTTAGATTAAGTTAGCTTCTCTTGCTCACAAAGGA
Organism: Portunus trituberculatus; assembly: GCF_017591435.1. Classification (NCBI taxonomy): domain Eukaryota; kingdom Metazoa; phylum Arthropoda; class Malacostraca; order Decapoda; family Portunidae; genus Portunus; species Portunus trituberculatus. The sequence goes on along the minus strand of NC_059262.1, from coordinate 7,342,821 downwards.
TAGGTACAGTTTTTTTATTTATTTATATTGTATTTATTTATTTTTTTATTTATTCATTTATTTATTTATTCCTTTTGTGTGTGTGTGTATATATATATATATATATATATATATATATATATATATATATATATATATATATATATATATATATATATATATATATATATATATATATATATATATATATATATATATATATATATATATATATATATATATATATATATATATATATATATATATATATATATATATATATATATATATATATATATATATATATATATATATATATATATATATATATATATATATATATATATATATATATATATATATATATATATATATATTTCACTGTTTGATCTGCTGCAGTCTCTGACGAGATAGCCAGACGTTACCCTACGGAACGAGCTCAGAGCTCATTATTTCCGATCTTCGGATAGGCCTGAGACCAGGCACACACCACACACCGGGACAACAAGGTCACAACTCCTCGATTTACATCCCGTACCTACTCACTGCTAGGTGAACAGGGGCTACACACCCAAATATTTCCACCTGGCCGGGTAATCGAACCCCGGTCCTCTGGCTTGTGAAGCCAGCGCTCTAACCACTGAGCTACTGGGTGTGTGTGTGTGTGTGTGTGTATGGTGTGAACAGTACATAAATTCAGCTACACATTTAACCATACACTTCTTTCATTTCAGCAAGTGAAATATCCTTAAAAAAACAAAACAAAAACAATAATAACAGTAGTACCCTTAAATAAATCAATAGTAAATGTGTGTGTGTGTCTGTGTGTGTTATTGCAGGTGTAGTGAAAGTGGTGGAGCTGAGCCAGGAGTTTGAGCGGTGTGGGTGGCGGCTTACACAGAGTGAGCAGCATGAGGTAATGCGCTACACACGTTCCTGCCTGCCGCCACTGCTGGTGACGGTGGTGCGGCTCCTTGGCAATGTGCGGGCCTCCCTGGTGGCTCTCAATCACCACAAGCGGCAACAGTTGGCTCAGCAGCTGGTTCCTGAGGTGAGGTGTGGCTGAGTGATATGATGGCAGGCTGGTCTGTATTTGTTGTTGGTCTGTAGTGTGGTGCCTCTTCAGATTGTTAGTGCTGAGTCAGTCGGGTGAAAGAAGATTCATTAAATATCTGAGTGGAGATGGTAGGTGGAAATAGATAGACAAGTTTCATGCAGACTGTCACATGTAGACCTCAAATCTGATGGCTTCCTGCACCAACCCTTGTGTTGTTGTGTTGTAATGTTCTGACGTGTTTGTACGTGTGCAGATCAGTGCAGTGCTGCAGACAGTGTGTGTGGATGTGGGTTCCCTGCGGACAAGCTTGGAGCACATCATCCAGGCCTCCTCCACCTCCCTTGAGTCCTCTCACTCTCCCACGCACCTCCTCGCCAAGTCACTTAGAAATGTAAGGGTTAAATATAACTTAATTTATTTCAATCCAATATAACTTAAACAGACTTGACGACCTAACTAACCAAACCAAACCAAACCAAATCAAATCAAATCAAAGCACAAGCAATACGTCTCTCCCCTGACCAGGATCTCCATCTCCGAGAGCTGCAGAAATTGAGAATCTTGCAGGAGAACTTGACCTCCTTCCTGAACTCCCTGGTGCACAAGAGGGAACAGTTTGAGGAAATGGGGGGCGGGGCACGGGTCCGAGGGGTGGCCAGGATTATCAACCACTTCACAGAGGAGCTGATGGTGCTGACGCTGAGGCTGGAGGAGGTGGCAGTGGCTCTGGAGGACATGCTGGAGTGGTCCGAGTTCAAGTTTGTGTTCAAGGGCGCCACTTCCAAAGTGGTGAGTCAGTGTGTCGGTTCTTTCTTGTGCAGATATTGTATTAGGGATGTTTGTGGCTTGATTTGTACTATTTTCATCAATAACCACATTATCACCATTATTAACCCTTTCAGTACTGGAGTGCATTTTTACCTTGAGTTTGGGTACAATTACACAATTTTACTTACATTAGGAAGGATCTATGGATATCAGAAGATATATTGCCAGAGTCTTCACTATTTCGATCCCCACATAAGTTTCTGAAGCTGTATAGAATTGTCAAATAGTAACCAGAATGAATATGAAAATACGTCCTGGTACTTAAGAGATTAACACTTATCACCATCACCAACACACAGGGGAGCATTGTGGAGCGTCTGGTGGAGCATCGAGGGGTGATGGAGGCGCTGGTACTGGAGATGGTGGAGCGTGTGGGTCACCCTGCCTTCACCACGTCCCTGCAGCACCTTGGACTCCTGGCCCCCTCACAGCATCCCTCAGCTGGGGAGTCTCCTTCACCTGTGGATCTGAAAGGCCAAGGTAAGGTGGAAGAGATGGATCTGTATCTTTTCCTGCTTTTTCTTTGTGAAAGGACAAGATAATGGTGGAAAGGAAGAGGAAGAAGTGTGTGTGTGTGTGTGTGTGTGTGTGTGTGTGTGTGTATTTACCTATTTGTATTTACCTATTTGTGTATTACAGGGCCCGAGCTAAGCTCTCTGTGTCCTGCCTCGTTGGCCACTCCTGTCATATCTCTCTTTCATCTGATTGACACACACTGCATCAACGACATCACTGCTCAGTTTATTCCACTTATCAATACTACGATGTGGGAAGCTGTACTTTCTCACATCATTTAGACAGATGTCTTTTATTAGTTTTTTCCATGTCCTCGGAGATGATTACTTGTGGTCACCTTTATCAACTCTCTGTCCAATATGTCAATCTTGTTCACCAATTTATACATAGTTATCATGTCTCCTCTTGTTCTTCTCTCTTCTAATGTGGTCAGCCCCAGTTCCTCAGTCTTTCCTCATAGTCTAACTCCTGAGTCCTGGTACCATCCTTGTTGCCAGCCTCTGTACCCTTTCCACCTTCTCCACATTTTTCTTCATATGCGGTGACCAGACAAAAGCTGCATATTCTAACTGTGGTCTTATTAAAGTGCATAGTATCTTCTTCATCATTCCTTCATCTAGGCAGTGGAAGCCAAGACCAATATTTTGATGCATGTTATATGTTTTCAAAAATATCTTGTTAATGTGTTTCTCCGGTGACAAAGTGTTTTGCACGGTTACTCCTAGGTTTTTCTCCTCATTGGTCTCTTCAATTTTCTCATCACCCAGCCTGTAATCCCTGTTTGGTCTGTATCTACTTCTTCCCATTTTCATAACATGGCTCTTGTTTATATTAAATTCCATCTGCCACTCTTTACTCCACTCATATATTTTATCAAGATCTTCCTGTAACTTGTTACAATCTTCCACATTCTTTACTCTCCTCATAATTTTAGTATCGTCCGCGAACATATTCATGTAACTGTCAATTTCTACTGGCATATCATTAACATAAATCAAAAACATGATGGGACCAAGCACTGACCCTTATGGAACTCCACTGGTTACCTTTTTCCACTCTGACTTCTTTCCTTTCACCACTGTTCGCATTTCTCTTCCCACTAAGTAATTTTCCATCTATTTTGCTAATTTATCACTTACTCCTCCAATCTTCTTTGGTTTCCACATCAGTCTATTGTGTGGCACTTTATCAAAGGCCTTTCTTAAGTCCAGGTAAATAGCATCCACCCATCCCTCTCTATGTTGTAGTATAGTGTGTGTGTGTGTGTGTGTGTGTGTCCTGTATCCTTGGAATTGAATCCTATCATTTGATCCTTTTGACAGCTCCTTTGAATTATCACCTCAGTAGGCTTCTCTCTCTCATTGTGTTATCCTTGACTAGTGGCAATCTTACATTTAAAAGGAAAAAGGCTAATCTCTTTACCCTTCAACAGAATTCCGATCTTCTCCTGAGGACCCTAGTTCACCAGGAGACGCGGACACCTTTGCTGACTCTGCCTCCCGCCCCTCCTGCCCCTTGGATCAGCTTAGCAGTGGTGGTGGTGGTGGTGGTGGTAGTAGCAGGCAGCAGCAGTCACTTCCACAGCCTCAGCAGCATTCCTCGTCCACAAATTCCTCGTCCTCCCAGTCTGAAGGGGACCCACTCTCAGATGACCTCCCCAATTCCTTCTCTAAGGTGTGTGATGGGCTTGTGTTGTGTGTGAGTGAATGTGTTTAGTAGTGGATGGTGTCTTGATCTTCCCATTGGTGTGTCTGTGCTGTTATTGAGGATCTGGTATAGAAACTGTAAAAAGTTAAAGATATTCACATTATTAAGCTGAGAGCTCTTTTCAAACATAGATCAATAGACAAATCTCCTCACACACAGCAGCTCAGCCTGGTGCGGCGTGTGTGCGAGCCACCACCATCACGCACCAGTCCCCTCGCCCTCAATGTGGCTCGCCTGCTGACCTCCCCCATGCTCAGCGACATGACCTTTGTGGTGGTACCTCCTGCGGGTGAGTGTGCGACATTGCATGATGTAACCTGACCTCATGACTAGACGTGGAATGGACGAAGAGGAAGAGAAAGATAAGGGAAGGAAAGAGAGGCATCACAAAGTTGAAATAAGTTTGATAAATAAAGGAGAAATACTTACAATGTACTTATCAGTGTCATACACTTCCAGATGATGAGACCTCCCCTTCCTCCAGCCTTGAGGACCTGCACACTATGGAGGGGCAGGATGCCAGGCCAGCCAGAGGTGCCAGCAAGGACTCCTACAGCAGCGAGTGGTCAGAGCACTGCACACCTTCCCACCCCGGCCCCCCACAACCATCCTGCACCACCACCTCCACCACCACCACCTCTGTCTCCACCTCTGCCATGCCCAAGGTGTCTTCAACTGTCGTCCGCAAAGTGAAGAAGTCCTTGAGCCTGGACCACCGTCCATCGGCGCGGGTGAGCCTGCCCTCCCACGCCTACAGTCTTGACTGTGATGCCGTGAGCTGCGGCAGCGACGGCGGGCTGCCTATCGCCTCGCCGCGGACCAGGGAGAGCAGCAGCGACCGGGCCAGCACTGACCTGGCTACTGCTGCAGTCTGTGATGGTAGTGTTAAGTCAGTTCGGGAGGAGGAGGTTGAATGGGGTGGACGAGGCAAGGTTGCAGCAGCTGCTGTGCTCCCCATGAACTGTGATAATAGTGGTGGGATGACAGACTCTTCCTCTGGGGTGACAAGCTCCCCGTGCATGGGCCAGGCAGGGCAGGCCCTCAGTGACTACAAGGCCTCAGCAGGGCCCAAGGAGCTTCCTGTCAGTGTGGGGAGCAAGGGGCAGGAGGAGGAGGGCTGTGTGACCAGAGAGGCAGCCAGACAATCAAAACACCTCGAGGAAACTCGGCCAAGACTCAGTGATGGGGAAGCACCGACCTCCAGCGGCAAGAGTGACAGGAAAGGAAGACTCACCAAGTCACCAAACATTGTCATAGAAGATGGCCTCACCCCCACCAAGCCCCCAGAGCCTTCTGTCTCCCCGGCATGGAGAGGCCAGCGGGGCGATGGCACGCCCTGGGAAGGGGTGGAGCTGCACGCACACCGGGTGGTGGTGGCGGCGCGCTGCGAGTGGTTCAGACGTGCCCTGCTCTCTGGCATGAGGGAGGCCATTGACAGGTGAGGCTTGTGAGTCTTGTTTTTTTCTTGTGTGTCCTTCACACTTTATCAGAAGTCACATTTTTATCTATCTTGTATTTCTGGAGACACTTCCTCTTCAGCCTTAATTCTTCTAAACAAGTTGCATCAGAGAACCAAATCGTCACCTGTTAATTACCTGGTGGTGAGCACAGTACACTCCTACAGGTGCATTGTGGTACACGGCTGCAGCGTGCACACCTTCCAGCTGTTGCTCCAGTTCCTCTATGCCGGTCATGTGGACTGCTCCGCTCTGCCACCGGATCAGCTGGTGGATCTCCTGGTGCTAGCAGATCATTATGGGGTCAGTTAGGTGTCTATAGGTGTGGTGATGTCAGTGCTTGTAAGTGTTGATGCTGTGGTGGTGAACATATGTGTAATCTGAGCCTGTAAACTAATGAACTTGTGAATTTGTGGAAGTAAGTTGAAGAGGCTTTCTCTCTCTCTCTCTCTCTCTCTCTCTCTCTCTCTCTCTCTCTCTCTCTCTCTCTCTCTCTCTCTCTCTCTCTCTCTCTCTCTCTCTCTCTCTCTCTCTCTCTCTCTCTCTCTCTCTCTCATATTAACCTTTATACAGCAGATTGACAGGATGGCTAGTCATGAGATGGGTTACTCCCACCTTGACAGTTTCTGAGGCTGATGCGACTTCTCCCTCGTTTGTCAGGTGGATGCACTCAAGCTGCTGGTGGAGTCTGGTCTGGAGCAGCATGTGGATGATGATTCTGTGGTGCCGCTGCTGACCGTGGCTCATCATTGTAACGCTGCTCATCTCAAGGTAGTGTGTGTGTGTGTGTGTGTGCGTGTGCGTGTACGTTTGTGCGTTACACTTGGTTTGTTTTATGCCTTTTATTTTATTTCATTTATTTATTTATATATTTATTTATTTATTTATTTTTTACATATACGTATTTTGTTTCTTTTTTGTGTGTGTGATTTTGTATCAAGAGTTAACATTGTGATCAGTTAATTATCTGTGTGTGTGTGTGTGTGTGTAATTCACCTCGGTCTCCTGCTAGTCACCCAGCCAGTCTTCCCCATTACGGAGCGAGCTCAGAGCTCATAGACCGATCTTCGGGTAGGACTGAGACCACATAAACACACAACACACCGGGAAAGCAAGGCCACAACCCCTCAAGTTACATCCCATACCTATTTACTGCTAGGTGAACAAGGGCCACACATTAAGAGGCTTGCCCATTTGCCTCGCCGCTTACCGGGACTTGAACCCGGCCCTCTCGATTGTGAGTCAAGCCTGCTAACCACTACACTACACGGTGTGTGTGTGTGTGTGTGTGTTTGTTTATCCTTTGCTTTTATTTATCTAATAGTGTGTGTGTGTGCATGTGTTTATCTAATTTATCCAAATAGATAACACTGCTTCATTTAATACCAGACTTCACATATTCTTTTATATTCATGTGTACTTTTCACACACACACACACACACACACACACACACACACACACACACACACACACACACACACACACACACACACACACACACACACACACACACACTCCTCCTCCTCCTCCTCCTCTCTCCTCCCTCCCTCCCTCCCTCCCTCCCTCCCTCCCTCCCTCCCTTCCTTCCTTCCTTCCTTCCTTCCTTCCTTCCTTCCTTCCTTCCTTCCTTCCTTCCTTCCCTTCCTTCCTTCCTTCCTTCCTTCCTTCCTTCCTTCCTTCCTTCCTTCCTTCCTTCCTTCCTTCCTTCCTTACTTACTTACTCCTCCCTCCTCCCTCCCTCCCTCCCTCCCTCCCTCCCTTACCGCACACTACTTATCAAACAAAAATACGAAACTGGTGCCACACCCTTGACTTGACTGTCTAACAACCAGCATGACACTCAACCATCACAATGCAGGAGGTGTGTGTGCATCATTGTGTGGTGAGTGCTGTGGTGCTGGAAGGGGAGACACTCACACAGCTGCCTGAAGACCTGCGGCACCATCTTACTCTGGCACTCGGCAAGCACAGGTACGCCATCCTTGTCTGACTCATCTGTTCTTGGTTAATTAATACTTCTCCTTGTATGTCAATTTGTATCTTTGTTTCTGCACTTTTCATTTTATTTCAAACTTCTTTACTTGTTGGTCTTGGTTCTCTCTCTCTCTCTCTCTCTCTCTCTCTCTCTCTCTCTCTCTCTCTCTCTCTCTCTCTCTCTCTCTCTCTCTCTCTCTCTCTCTCTCTCTCTCTCTCTCTCTCTCTCTCTCTCTCTCTCTCTCTCTCTCTCTCTCTCTCTCTCTCTCTCTCTCTCTTGTTCTTAATTTGTTAGCTTGTTTCTTCCTGTTTTTATTTTCCATTATCCTTTTTTTCTCTCCATCTCTTATTTCACTCAGTCAGTCAGTCAGTCAGTCAGTCAGTCAGTCAGTCATTCATTCATTCATTCATTCATTCATTCATTCATTCATTCATTCTCTCTCTCTCTCTCTCTCTCTCTCTCTCTCTCTCTCTCTCTCTCTCTCTCTCTCTCTCTCTCTCTCTCTCTCTCTCTCTCTCTCTCTCTCTCTCTCTCTCTCTCTCTCTTGTGTTACAGGAAGTGGTGGACAGGAGCCATAGGGGAGGAGGTGTTGGTTGGGGGTGAAGGTGTTGGGGGCGGGGAGGACAGCCCCCTCTCTGTCTCCTCCACCGATCCCCTCATTGATGACCCCACCAGCCTCATTCATCCACTCCAAGTAAGTTGTCTGCCTGTGTGTTTTTTGTTTTGTTTTTTGTTATTCATTTTATTCTGTATATCTGTATGTCAGTGTTGCTTTCTCTTTTTCATGCTCACTTGATTTCTTGGTTTGTTTTTCATTTGTTCTGTCTGGAATAAATTTTTTTTTGACTGTCTAATGATGTTTTCATTTCTTAGTTCTGTTTCCAGGAGAGCAAACAATCATAGTTGCATAATAACTTTGAGAAGAGAACCACTTTGAGTATGTAGTGAAAGAACAGTAAAATAGACTTGCTGTGTTGTGAAAGAAGTAAAAGTTTTAAGAACACTGATATTAACAGCACATCTACACTGTAACTTTCCATGCTATTCCTTTAGTCTCCCATAATTCCACTCTCCAGTAGCAGTGTGTTCTTGTGGCTTCACTTTTCCAATCCTTTCATTACCTCATAGCATTCCATCATCCTCCATTCAGTCTGGCCTATTTCTATCTCTCCGGCAGCAGTGTGGCATGTGCGAGGATTCCACAGGTGAGGGCAGTGGTGGTGGTGGTGGTGGTAGCAGGCTGGAAGCAGTCGTTCAGCAGCTAAGGGAGGTGGTGGGGCAGCAGGTCCCCCGCACTACTCTTATTCAGATCACACTTGCCGCTGATTATGACCTGAATCGAGCTCTTAACTTCTTTTTCACCAACTCCTCCTCCTCCTCCTCATCCTCCTAGGTGAGGTCAGGTCAGGTCAGAGCTGTGGATTCCTGGTGCCTAGTGTGGTGAAGTATGGTATGTTTTGGTTTGAGGGTACTTGCAGATTATTAGCAATAGTAGTTGTAGCAGTAGTGGTAGTAGTGATATCTACATATTAGCAGTTATTATTATTATTATTTTCAGTTGTTATTATTATTGTTATTTATTGTTATTATTATTATTGTTATTATTATTATCATTATTATTATTATTATTATTATTATTATTATTATTATTATTATTATTATTGTCATTAATGTTATTATTATTTTTGTTATTGATATTGTTGTTATTATTATTATTGTTATTGTCATATTTTTTAATTATTATTATCAGCATTTTTATCATTATTATGACATACTATTGTTGATATTGTTATTTTTATTGTTCTTATTATTATTATAAGCAATATTTTGAACTATTATCATTTAAGTTGCATTGAGCATAGTCACTTGTGTCATCTTTTATATAAAGGTGACACACACACACACACACACACACACACACACACACACACACACACACACACACACACACACACACACACACACACACACACACACACACACACACACACTAATAAGAAAAGAAAGAGAAAAACATACTTATTTTTTTCTACTTATCTGGAGATCTACTTACAGCACATTACCACTGTTACTCGTATCATTCCTGCAGTAGTGTAGCGGCAGGTGGTTGCCCAGTGCCCACCAGCTCTCCATTGCACGATTAACACCACCACAGGGCATTCAGGCTGTCCTTATGCCCTAATGATGGCCAGCATAGGGATGGCAACAAGGGCAACACAGCTAAGAGACACTCCCCAAACCTTCCTTTGACTGACATTGTTATTCCCTTGAGTGATGTGGTGCTATTGACCCTGGAAAGCTGTGTGGTCCCTGCTGCCACCCCTGTGAAGGCACTTGGCATTGTTTTAGCTACTTGGTGAGCTGCTGTTAGCACCTTGGATTCCTTGGGGCGTTTTGTGTCCCTGGAGACATCAGCGTGATATTGGGGTTGGTGCCATGCGTTTGGGATCACAAGGAAGTAGCGAAGTTGTGTTTTGGAGTTGCCTTCTCCCGTCACTCCCTGTTCCCTGCACTGCCTGTCTGGGTAGTCGTGGGCATGGGGGATGTATGCAAAAGGGACATGGTGTATACATTCTTGTTAGCCATACATTGTTCACTGGCCAGTCCTGGGTCAGTGCATGTGTGGACTTAGTGTAGTTTTCATACAAGAGTATTTTTCGGTAGATATACGCTTACCTGTAGTGAGATCTGCGCCTCTCCTGTCTGTCGGATACTGTCTGTCTGTCTATCTGTCTTTGGCCCCTTGTAGTGCGTGTCAGATGGCCAGGATGCATCTGTCACTTCCTAGATTGTCCTTTGTTATCAATCTATCTGTTTTGCTGTCAGTCTGTCTGTCTCTTGGATATGGACGGACTTTGTAGTGCCCTTGTCACTCATGGAAGTAATGTTGAAACCGACATTCCTCATTACAATTGAAGTGGTCTAAGAGTTGATCTTCACACTATTTGCTATCTTGGTACAGCTTAAGATATTGTGAGAAAGGAGGGAAAGTCTTAATTACTAGCTTCCAAAACTTTGCAGCTTTAGCAACAATGCAGAGCTGGAATGTTTAGTGGGAAGACAGAGCTGGAATATTTACTGGGAAGACTAAATCCCATCCTGCTCATTGATAGTGAGACTCTTTGTGAGGTACCGTGGTGTGAGAGGGCAGATGAAGAAACAAGTAGTAAAGAGGATTAGAAAGGTATGATGTGTTAAGAGGAGACTTGATTAATATGTAAGTGAGATCTAGCTTAAACCAAAGATGTAGTGTGAGACAAGGAAATATTTACAAACTCACACTTTGACTTACCAAAGATCTTGTTTAAGGTTGTCAATTAGTGAACAGCAGTAGGAGAGGGATGTTCTTGTATATCACAACATTTAATCAATTTTTTCTTGATGAAAATTCATTTTAGCCCTTTCACTGCTATTTTATATATATATATATATATATATATATATATATATATATATATATATATATATATATATATATATATATATATATAATTTTTTTTTATTTATTTATTTATTTTTATTTATTTTTTTTTTTAAGTTATTTACCTTTGAGAAATTTTTTCTTGTTACACAGCCACTTACAAAATTTTTTTAATCTCCTTGTACACACATAGACATTCTATATATTGCCTTAAGCATTCTGAACAATTGTATATAGTGTATTGCATTGAAAGGGTTAAAGTTTATGCTGTCCTAATGATAATTTTCTGTGATATTCAATACATTACTATGAATCGGAGAACTACTTAAGAATGGTATGAGGTTCTTCCTGGGGCTTGAATGAGTTACTGGTTGGCAGGCACGGTGCTTGTCCAGACACTGTACTGGGAGTCCTCGGCTAACAATGGTCTCAATTTCTATTTTGAGGTTATAACACTGGCAATGCTTATTCATGTACAATTACCTCAGCTTATTTTTTTTGTTATTCATTAGTTTCATTATTTGTTATTTACTCTCTTCTTTTATAGACAGAGTATCTAGTTATGCATTTTCATACCCAAGGTTATGAGTTAACAGTAATATAGTATTAACACAGATGAGCAATATAATGTAGGTGTTTACTTAGGCCATTTCGGTTTACAAGCTTGTGTAGGAACAGGACTCCATCGTGACTGACTCAAGGGCACATATTCTGAAACGCTTTGCACTCTCACCATCACCAAAGGCTCCAGTTGAAGACCCTTGTGTTTTAAGAGTAGTATTTCTATGGTTCTGGTGGTAAATTGGCAAGATTTCTAGTTTATTAAAAGGAAAAACTACCTTGAAAACCCGGCTAGTTGTCTCTGTGGCCTTGTAAAATTGTTGTAGTGAGATGAGAAGGCATTTCTGAATATGGGCAAAGGACTCCCTGTACACTAAGAACTATTAGACACAAGCACCACTGAAGAGCACCACTGATGTTTGTAAGTGTAAGATATCCTTGACCCAGGCAGCTATGAAAGGAGAGCAGAGACGGCAGTACGACAGCGTTTATATGTAGTAATAACCAAACTATTGATCTGTCCATAGTCTCAAGGTGTCTTTGTCAGTTCTTTTCCTCCATGTAGCGTGCGTAGATGAAGAGCTATTTTTTATTTCTGTCATTTAAGTGTGAGATACTTAGAGGTAATCCATTTTTCTGAACAGTGAGCCAAACCATATCAGTCCCGTGCTCGACACGTTTAGAGCATGAAAGCCTCTTGGGCCATATTTTTACTAGCATTCCCCTGAAGTGATAGTCTTGCCCTCCTACCTGCACACCTCACACCTCACACCTCCACACATAGCAATCAAAGCACCTGTTGGCCCATATTTTTACTAGCAGAGTATCACATTTTTTTCTGGAGAAGCAACAGCAGTACTATGTAGATAATATGTATATGCTGTTTATATTTGTATATTTATGACAGTGACTATTGGGTTGAGGTACAGGAATGTTGAGTGTCTGAGCACAGAGAATGGGTGCTCTAAGCTGCAGTGTTTGTGCAAGTGTTCTGTGTTTTTCTTTCCTTTGTATTGAGGTTGGCATGCGCACACACACACACACACACACACACACACACACACACACGGGTTTATTTGCTGGGCAGGCAGTGTTTTGTGTACCCATGAACAGTGCAGGATGAATGGCATTATCACCTTAGTTGATCTACCTTTGAGTGTAATTTGAAAAAGAAATAGTTGTATTAGAACAGGTCAGTTTGTGAGGACCACAAGGTATGTTGTGACCTATATTTTTGTGTAACTCTATGTAACATGACAAATGATGGTGTAGCAAGTGTGCCCACAGTTTAAGCTTCCAAAGAAGTGATGTGGTGACTCATTGATACTTTGGCACCACAGTAGCATCATTGGTCAGTGCCACTATGTAATGAGTGCCAAGAATTTTCACTCTGTCACACCTGAGGATATCATCAATGCTTGCCTGCACACTCCACTGCTGCTTTCACTCATGTCACTCATCTGTCACTTTCACCATTATCATATGTGTGTGTGTGTGTGTGTGTGTGTGTGATGAGTTTTTGCCTGTCATTCATCCTATACTTATGTCATTCCCTTAAGTGTGTGTGTTTGTGTGTGCAGTATATACAGGACTTGTAAACATTCCACACAAGAGTAACATTCTGTGCCTGCCGGCTTTGAAGGACTGATCAGAAGAATCATGTGGTCACCAACTTTAGTTTATACATCTTTATTTTGTTCAGCACTGTACTATTATATTAAGTGGAACCTCTGCTTGTTTATTTTTTAGGTGTGAAGAATTGATGAAAGCTTTAATTCCATCATGCATCATAAGTTTGTAATGTGGTGATGTTGTGGTGGACTGATGCCAAAGATTGCTGTCACTTTTTGCTATACTCAACTAACTGGTTGTTTCTAACAGTGGAAAAATCTCACACACACACACACACACACACACACACACACACACACACACACACACACACACACACACACACACACACACACACACACACACGTACACAAAATCTGCTTTACTTGATGGATGAGTTCTATCTAGTAAAGCACAAAATTCTGCTGTAGTATTTGTTGAAGTTCTGAATGATGAGTGGAAAAGCTGTCCTTCAAACTGCTTTATTTAACTAACTAGTTCAAGTGGATGAACAATTTAAACACTGCATTACTGGATTGAACTATTATTTTGTTTATTATCATACATGAGTATGAAAAAATCTCAAGTATATTAATTTACATTTTGATGTTTAAGCAGTCACAGTTAGGTAGTCTGTATTTTCCTGATTAAAGCTTGAGTGTAATGGGGGACAGTTTGAGGAGTATGTCTTGTATGCGATAGGACTCGTGTATTTTTTTACTAGATGCGTCTGATTGTTTGCAGGACAGAGACTGATTTGTAAGAGCAAGGTGATGTTTTAGCAAGGGACAAACAATGATAGTCATCTCTGTATCGTCCTGTTATGAAGAATTCCCTCTCTCTGTGTTGTGTCAGTAGTGAGTGGATACATGTGTCATCAGACTTTGCCAGCATCTCCATCAGCCTCGGTTATCTTGATCTTAAAGAGGTACATGAACTGGAGACTTTTCAATCTTTTTCCAAGGATAATCTCCGTTTTTAAAGTTACATCTTTGGGTCTTGTTCTCCAACGTTTGGCTGTCTTGTCTTGCCTACTTTTAACAGGCTCTTGTGGCAGTCGTCGTGGTTCTTGAGTGTTTTCATTATTCTAGTAATAGTTTAACACGAATTATGCATAGTGAATTTGAAAAAAAAAACATTACGAGAACATGACGAATCACCTGTGTGGCCTTTGAAATAGCGACAATGAGAGAATAAAGCGTTTCAGAATAGGAGCCTTTATGCCACAGCTTATTGCCACAGACCTTCCCCCACAGCATCCCAATCACTGCACACTTGTGGCCATTGCACCACCATCTGTACATACAGTCCCACCAGCTGTTAGTCCACCTGTAGCACAGCCTCAGCAGCAGATAAACAGGCTGTCTGTCAGCCACACATCAATCTTCCTGTTGTTCCCACTGTTCCATTGTGTTCAATTGTGTACTGTCATTGTTCTCATTTTTCTATTGTGCCAGTCCCCTGGGCATCACGGGGTGGGGTGAGGCCTCTGCCTGTTGCTGCCCCCTGGCCGTGTGATAAAAGGGACCCACTGTTTGACCTCAGCCATAGGAGGATATTGGTGAGGGTTGGACACACGCTGGTGAGTGTCACAACCCTCCCAGCCTCCACAGTAAGATACATTCCAGATTGTTTCCAGCTCCATGCATTGAAAGGAGAGGGGAACTGGCCCTGTCTCTTGCCCATTCCTTGGTTATAAGGTGAAGCCAGACAATCAGACCAGATGGTGGGACTTATTGATGCATTATGAGGCACTGGGATTCAAGGGCCAGCTCTTCTCTTCCCCCTTTGTACATTGTTTGAATCTAGTGGATTTAATGCCATTCGTGGTCGTGTCACGTGCAGTAAAACCTCACTCTGATTAACCTTGACACACCAGGATCCACATTTTAGCTCAACACTGGTGGCATGTATGTGAACAGGACATTGCCTACACACCACACTAACACCATTATACAGATGACATCTCACTGGAAAAATGCAGCATGTGAAGGTGCAGGACTTTGCTGTACATGGACCTGCCTGTCTCTCTGTGTTGTGGTTTCCTGCACTGTGACACCCAACACTGGCGTTGCTGCCCCGAGCAGGCCACCAAGGGGCCGTGCCGGGTGCCGACTGGTTGAGTCAGTGCTGCTGTACTGAGTAGACTGGCATCAGTCCTCTAGGTCAATGGTTCATGCCAAAGAATAAGATAGTTTGCTGCGTTTCTGTCTCACTTCTTGGGCGGCTGTCTCTCCGCCGGTGAGATTGTTGACTGATTTGTGTTGTATTGTTGAATATGATTTTTTTACTGCTTCCTGTGTACCCTCAGAGTTATGAGTGTTGAGTGCCGCCACTAACGGCTGTTTTCATACTCGTTTTGGTTTGTTAGATCAATAAAAATGAAGCCCATGAATAAATATTTTAAAAGTCTTTTGTAGTTTCCGTATTACGATTACTATTACATATTAAGTTAGTTTTGGTTCTTATCCTTTGTAGAATTATCTCCAATTGAGTGAATCATTCCAACTAAAATTTACAGCAAGATGAGATTCTTATTCAGCATTTGAAGGAAATTGATCAGACAAATAAAATCCTAAATTGAATTTCCTGTAGCTTTAATCAGATGAAGTGGATGGATGGATTCATTCATTTACAGAAATAGAATACAATGGAATGGTTCAGAAAAGAAATGTACTAGTGTGTGTGAAATGGAGCAATGATCCCAACATACATTATACACATTGTAGTGGCAACTCCTGGTGAACATTTGTTGTGAAGTGGGATTGTGTTACAGTGAGAGGAAACCAAGGCCAAGTTGCCATCCCTGCAGGGCACCAAGGCCACAGGACAGCAGGAGAGTCTTAGCCACTCTCTCCACCAGCTTAGTGTTGGTGATGTGCAACAAGTAAGCATTTCACAAATCTGAAATGCTTAAATTCAAATTCACATGAGTTTTAATGTTTGAGAAAAAATATTTTTGATGCATTGATGGCCATGGCCAAGTGACATTAGTTTGTCATTCACTAATCCTTCCCCTAGTGTGGGGCTTTCTGGTCACCTGCATACTGCAGACAAATTCAAATTTGTATTGGGATGTGATATTTAGAGTGCTGTTGATAACTTACATATATCTGCAATGAGTACATACTCATGCACCAATGGCACCAATGACATTCACCATTTTGAGTGAAGATAATATTACTTACTAGTATTTTATTCCTTATCAGTGACATATCAACATTTTGGTTATGAATCCAACATGCTGGAGTTTTACACTGCCAAAAATGTCTCGGACCAAACTGGAAAAACCAAGATAAATATGTATTGTTATATCTAACATTTTATTTCACATATTTTATCATGAGTGGAATAATACTTAATTTAAAAATTCAACTGGAATATGCATAATTCAGCACAAAACAGTGGACAGGCAGATTGTTGGAAATTCACAAACACTTTGATGATTCATTGTGACAAACTCCTGCATGAGGTACAAACACTAAGAGGAGGAGTATTCACCACAAACTTGGGAAAAGATATCACACTTTTTTTTTCTTACCAAGGGCACTCTGCAGTTGGCAGGTGGAAGACATTAGACTACCTCATACACACCCTGACACAACACACACCACACCTGCCCTAAGGCTTCCCACAACACATACAACCTTAACATGATGTGAGGCAGTGCATATTAGTCTAGATGATCCAGATCTGGCTGGTGACACACCTAACACAGCTACCTTGGGTGTAAGGTCAGTATGGTAGCTTTGTCTAACACACCAGGGCAGCCGTGGCATTGTCAGTTCCTGCCAAGGCCATGTGTGCTCCAAGATGCCCTATCAGAACCCAGTCATGGTGAAGGAATGACAGGCTCACACTAAACCATCTTTCAAAATCCATCAACTAGTAGGAAGGAATTGTGAATACAAGAATATTTCTGAAAATACATTTCAGATCTGAGGTGCTATTTATGGCAACTACAAATGATATAAATGAGAATTTGTGGGTGTACATATGCAATGTGATTGTAAAGCAATACATTCCGAGAACATGCTCCTCTCTCCTTACTGCAAAGAAAACACTTACATACTTTTCTTAGTACACATAATGGGCTGATTCATGCATATAGAGGAGTGTTGTACCAGCTACACACTGGAAACATATCAACAAACACACTGTGAGAGCAAATTATGAAGTGTTGCATCCATTACTAAGCACCCAGCCACCAGGCAATCCATCACATGCTGCCTCATTCCTTCGTCTGCCCACTGCCTTCCTGCATGTAGTCAGGACACTGCTTTACATTCTGAAGGCTAAGGAGTTTTCACTTCACTTCATTCCTCACTACTGCATGCATGTCATGCATAACACCATCACAAAAACTTATAATGTATCTCTCAATTGTGTGATCTTAATAATTCATAAATTTAACCAAAATGTACTGAAGAACTGATTTATTCTGACATTTCATCAAGACACAGACCAATCATCAATCAGTTAATTAATAAATTAAATACCAGTGTCCAAAGAACCTAAAAGGATTCTCCTTCAGCCTGACCCATCCCAAGACACACAGCCAATAACACAATGCTATACAAACTTCTGTGCCAGTATGTATTAGTGTGTCAGTGGCTGCTGCAGCTCCTGCTACTGCAGCTGCTACTTGATGCCAAACAAGACTGATAACAGCAGGAATTCAGACGTTCCTCACTACCTGCCCAGCCACCGTGATTGAGTTCATCAGAGATGACTTGATGTCTTCAGGGCAACAGGCTGCAGCAAACTGAAGCTATAGGAAGCACCACAAAAATACATAATATGCTCAGAACCACAAAAAATTCTATATCCTCTTTAGTAAAAGAGTTGGTGATCAGCATCACACTTGAGTATTCTTTGAGAGGGAAGGAATGACACTGGCTGCTAATCCTTACTCCTATGGGACAAGCTGAGAGATGGAATTCATTCAACCAATCATTAAGAATGATCAATGCAATATTAGATTCTGCAGAAGAAATAAATTCATGCACAAACATGCACACAGACATCTTGGCTTCCCACACCTAACATCATCATCACTCCTATTGACAAACAGCAGACCTGTGCCAGCAACCACCACCACCACACCTGCTGCCCTCACTGCCCTTAAACTCCGAAACCTTACCTCACACTTTCAATAAATCTGTTCCTTTAAGGTGCAAGAAATCTTAGCTTACTTTCCTCAGGCATTCTACCATGGGTCTGTTCTGAGATGCTCGCTGACCATCAGTACTTTGGCATCATCCAATCCATTATATTTTCATCTGCCTATATTTTGTATCCTTTAAATATGCTGTGATAATTGTGGCACAAAATGCAAATGTACAAAACACACAACTGTGTGAAATTTGTAAAGTGTGGCAGAAGCAGCAGAATGCATCAAGTTTGTCTGGCTTCCATGTTTCTCATTTATTGTTTAGTGATATTTATTTAACCTAAATTTTGTCTAGTAACAGATTAATCTAATCTAAAAAAACTTTCTTTGGCATGCCAGGCACACTATACTGGCTTATCATGTGTATTAAAGATGTCAAGGAAAACCACAAGTGGATGCATCTGGAATTGAGGATGCTGAAGTACTGATGGTCAACCTGTATTGCCTTTACAAAATGTACAAAAAATAAAAGGGTCAGGCTTATTTGTTAAGAAGTGAGGAGTCTGCCATGAATGGTGAACTTTTAAGCTTATTGACTTGAAGCAACTAGTGTGACTGTAGCCACAAGCTGCTGTGCCCCCACAGGCAAGCTGTCCCTTGGGTAATTTTGAGCAGCGCACAGGCGAGTTGCCACCAAGCAGTGCACATCAAATGGTTTATTGAGCCTCTTAAGGGACTCTGGGGAGCACCACCAACTAAAAGACTGTAAGCAAGGCACCTTAAAGTCAATCTTCCCCCCAGACTCCCTACACAGATAACCCTGGACTAACACCTCTAATACTCTAAATCATTCACAAGTGTGGAAATACCACCACCATCCGATCTAATGAAGATCAGTCACTTTAACTGACAAGGAAATAACCAGACAGATCCTCCAGCCTTCGCGGCAATGATGACAGCAGCATCTACACAAACGTGACCACAATCAGCAGCGGACTAGCAGTACAGGGCTTAGCTGGGGGGTGAGCAAGGAAGCTGCAGCCCTGTGCAGCAGACTAGGGCAGGGTCAGTTGTACCCCTCCTTGCGGTAGTGCTCCCATTTGCTGTGGTTGAGGGTTGAGATGTCTTCCACCTTGGAGATGTCCTCCAGGTAGGAAGCCAGACGCAGCAGCTCCCGATCCGTCAGGCGGTTCACGTGAGCCTGACGGAAAGCTCGGATCTTGAGGCCATTCTGTGGATTCATGAGGAAGTTGCGGCGCAGATCATCAAACATGATGGTGTTCTGCTGTGTGTAGTGCCTATACTTGCCCCACACCACACCCAGCGGCTTCACCTGAATGAAAGAAAGGAGTCAGTGCTCCATGAATCACAACAACTCACAAAACAACATATCTATTCACACAAAAAAAAACACTAAATGAAAAGAAAATTACATTGTGAGCTTATGACTGATGGAGATAAGGGAAAAAAATAACAACCTCCATCAATTATACCTACAGAGCAGAACAAAACATGAAGGTGAAGACCAAATTAAATGAACAAGGACAACACTGGCACAGTTAAGTAAAAATACAATACAGAACAGAATTAATGCTCCACAAAGACAATTATGAAGGGTAAAGACACACCACACACACCTCAATGACACCATATTTCTGAGTTTCGACAGTTATCATGGCCAGGGAGTCAAGGTAGAAGGCAATCTTGTAATTAGGATGGCTGGACACTCCAAGCAGTTTCATCTTCTCCACAATCCACTTCATGCTTGTGGCTGACCAGATTGCTATGTCGTAATTCTGCAGCAAAAGAGAGCCTGTTAAGGGGGAAGGCCTGTCCTGCTATGTGTTTATTGTTGTTTGTGCCATTTTTTGTTCTTTTTTGGGGGGATGGGCAACTTATTCTATTTCTTATTTTGTGTGTGCCAGTCTATTTTGTTTTTCATTCATTTATTTTAGTGTGTATATATTAGTCTTTTATCTATTTTTTATTGATTTCTTCTCTTTGTATATACCGGCAGTTTGTTTTCAAAGTTTTAGTCTGCATTTTTTGTCATTTGGTCAGTTTTAGTCTATTATGCATTTACTTTCTTTTATTCTTATGTTCTTAAATATTCTAGCAAGACCTGACCTGACCCAGCATCTGACTAGACCTAAGCTGACCTTGTAAGCTGAAGTAAGGAACTCATGCAGGTACGGCCTCATCAGCTCAGCTCCAGTCTCTGCGGTGGAGCGATGGTCAAAGAGTGTGTAGTCAATGTCCAGCACCAGCAGCTTCTTCCCCGGCCGCATGTCATTCAGAAGCTTCACCTTGTACTCCTTGACCCTCTTTTGAACCTGCAGGACACAACACAAGACTAATGGAATGACAAGAATATTCAGCAATGCCTTCCTCTCTCTCTCACTACGACAATTTTCCAAGGCCACGAAGACAACTTGCTGAGTTTTCAACACAGTTTCTCCTTTCAATAAACTAAAAATGTTGCCAATCTATCACTAAGTAAGTAATTAAACTAAGTAAATAAACGAGAACCATAAAAATACTCTTAAAACACAAGTATCTTCAACTGGAGCCTTTGGAAAGCAGTGATGGTGAGAGAGCTAAGCATTTCAGAATACAGGCCAGAGACAGACAGGTAGATACAAACTCCCTGATGACTCAGAATGGAAAGCAAATATGATCTCGCTACAGCATCAAAGTTTCGTTCAATGACTCAGTGTTACTCACCTTCTGCAAGTACTCGGCTCTATTCTCAATGGCCACCTCTTCCTCCTCAATGTCCAGGTCATTGATGACTGGCGGCAGGTTTTCTGGGATGCGCTGGGCTTCCGCAACGCTGCTCTCCAGGGAGCCAATCATCATGATCTGGTGGGTGTTCACTGTTAATTGTTGTCTGTATATATTTACTAATGGCACATTGTTACATTACACATTTAACTGCACTTTTATGTGACATTCTTTCTTTAAATCTTGCCCACCAAGTACAGTTTGGAAGCATAGTGGTGAGCAGCAGGTGTTCACTACTGACCTTGGTGCCTGGTTTAAGGCCAACTGCTCCCATCTTGGTGTCATCATCTGGGTATTTCCCTGGAACAAGTAAGACAGGTCAGTCTGTGTGTTCAACCCATAGGATAAATAAAGTAATATCTCCAACATTGTGTTGTTTCAAGATATATTTTATATTTTGTTCATGACGAGTGCAAAACGTTTCAGAATATAACTTCCTTCTTTCCCCAACCATACACACACCTTTGACCTTCAAGTTGAGAAGCTTCTGTCTATGTGGCATCACTCCTGTCAGGCCCTCGATGGCGTCCTTGAACTCCTTGACCGTCATGGTGTCCTCCTCCACCTCCACTTCATACTCCTTCCCACTCCACTTCACCGTCACCTTCATCACCGCGACACGACACAACCCGACACAACACTTCCACCTCAGACTACCACTTCCCCCTCAGCTCCTCTCGGTTTGGCTGGGTGTTCGCGTTGTTTTGGCTGTTGTCTTCTTGTGGAGGTCACAGGGATGAATAATGAGAAGTGAGTGGTGGTCAGGCCAGGATCGGAGATTAAAGATCCTTCCACCTCAGACCTCCGCTGGTTTTCCCCTGACTCCTCTCCGCCAGGCTAGATACGAGTTTTATCTTGCTATTCTGGGACCTGATAAAAATGGCAGGTCAAGCCAGCGTGAGGGTGGGGTCAGGTCACAGCAGAAGGGGTCATGTCAGAGGTGAACGTGGTCAAGTCAGTGGTTGGATATGTGCTCGGCGTCTCTGTGTCAGTGTTTACACTTCACAGTTTGCCACTTGCCAGGCCAGTCTCCGCCTGAATTGTCTCGGCTCTCATTCATTCAGTCAATCTCGTCTCACATTAGGAGCTGATACTTCTATATAATATTTGTAATTATCCTCTGACCAGCATCAATAACTTCCTTTGAATTATTATGCTTGACTGTTTGCAGTGAATTTACGTGTCGTATGAAGAGTGCAACTTAATCTCCCATATATGTTATGACAACCAAATCAGTGCAGATGAACTGAAACATACAATTCATTCCTACATGTAAATTTATGGTGTGCTTTTATTTAGCAGAAATACTGAGTAGGAGTATACAATGATATTGTCTTACAATGCTTTATCCCGCCTCCCGAGTATTGGCGCGTTCAGGATGCTGATTGTTGAGTGCCAAGTTCAGCTGACACGATCAAGTGTGTGGTACGGAGAGTGGCGGAGACAACACCACTGCAGCAGACTCCTGTAAGAGGCGCAGACTGGCAAGCAGAACAAGGTCATTCCTGGGCGGAGAGTCCGAAGGAGTCGTCACTGTGGTCTCTGCGGACTTGTAGACAGACATTTTCAGGTGCTTCTTTGCCGCTGAGTGATGCTTAATCTTCTGCGATTGCTACTTTGCTACTTTCATTCTTGGTTTCCCCAGTGCGATTTGCGACTTTGGGACTGTAACTTTTTTTCCCCCCCTGATGCGACTTCCTTAAAAAAAAAAGTAAACTTTTAGCGGGATAACAGAAACATGCTTTAATGAGGCCAAGAGACATATGTATTATCTTGTTATATTTTTTTAAGTTAATACACAACCTAAGCTAATATTTGGTACGTTATTAATAGCTCTTATCTGTCCTCTCCAATCTCAGTCCAAATAGGTCACAAGAAGAGGAAGAGAGTAGCCTGGAGGATAACGTGAGAGGGAAGGTACTGTGTTTGTGATTATATGATATATGTCCATATGAGACTTACAAGTACCTCTGCTTGTGTATGTTACAAAGAAGTCACAAAGGCTGCTAAGAAGAATTAAATGACATGAATAATGAATCTTAACTGGTATTATGGCAATGAGTTTCAGTGAACAGTGGTCAGTACGTATTTCAAGGCTACTTGAGTGACGTTGTGGTGTATTGGAAGTATTAATATGTCAGAGGGGATATGTGTGATGTGCAAGTGGTGTTGGCTGGCATTGTATGAAGTGGTGGGTGTGCTGCAAAGGTTGAACACTGCTAAGTAGGGCGTATCCTGGGGTGACTCATGGCTGTGTTTTGTGCGCTCTCTATCTAATTACACCATGACAGTAACAAGGAAGCCCTATATGCGCCTTGTACGTCCAGAGTCATTCCATGCAGTGTGTGACGTGGGTGAGGCAGACAGACAGGTGTTGGCAGTGACAGTAATGAGGGCAGTGAGGAGATTGAGTATAGCTTCCCTCAGAATTTTTTTTGTCTGTGCTATGTGACCCGCCCCTCTCTCCTCCCCTCCCAAGGACACGCATATACATACACACGCGCGCACACACACAGCTGCCTTCATGGGTAGCGTCAGTAGTAAGGTGGTGGTTGGATAGCTGTGGTTTAGGATGAAAGAGGCTAAAATAAGACAAATGCGGTAAACTTTGAGGGTTTAAGGGCGAAACACCACTGTTGGGAGGAATCTCTAAAAGATAGCCAACAGACAGGAGATATCATCCTTCCCTATGCCCCCTTACACTATTCTTGGTTATAAAAGTGCCTTAAGAACATTAACAACATTTTACTTAGCCTAACATTGGGTGCTTCACCAAATTGTGACATTCATGAAACACCAACAGATAAACAGTGCTGTTAAAACTACAATTTCCCTTCTCTGCCTTTGCTGTGTCTTATAATGCTTTGTCTTTCCAGGGACATCTGTGCAACACGGAACGATTAAGAGATTCTAGTTCCCTGTTCCCCATACCTTGGGCTTCCCTCATTCCTGCAAGCCACAGCAATGGTGTTCACTACCTTCTTGGTGACGCTGGACCCTGAGCTGCCTGTCTATGTCCCAGGGCAGGCTGTCAATGGCTATCTCACGGTGGCCTGTCACGAGGAAGTCTCTTGCAGAAGTTAGTGTGTGGTTTTGGTTTACTGGTTTATCAGTTACTAGAAGGAATAGTTATTGATTTGAGAAAATTATTGTTTTTTAGTTCTATGAAGTAGTTCATGGCTTTGGTTCTGCAGTTGAATAGTTATTAGAGAGAAAGATGACTGCATCTTCTCTAGACTAATGGTTCACTTACCTGCCTCTCTTTAGTGCTAATGAAACATATATATATATATATATATACTATTTGAGTGAGTAACATTATATGACTTTACAGAACAAAATAAAAACACAGATACTGAAAGCTTTAAGCTACTCCATCATTCCTTTGGCTGCCATTGGTATCTTTTATACTGCAAACTTATCTCTCACTACTTTAACTAAGCTTTGAGTAGGATCCATAAGAATGTAAAGGTTTGGTGGTGCAGTGTGTGGGCTTACATGTGTGTGTGTGTGTGTGTGCTTGTTGGTAACAGGTATCAAGATCACCATCAAGGGGCAGTCCAAGGTGCACTGGTCCGAGAAGAGCGGCAAGAGTAGACGCCACTACCGGGCTGGGGAGCTGTACTTCAGACACCCTATCCTTGTCTGGGGTGGTGAAGGCACGTATAGCACACACACACACACACACACACACACACACACACACACACACACACACACACACACACACACACACACACACACACACACACCTTTTTTGCTTAGTCTCTCTCTCTCTCTCTCTCTCTCTCTCTCTCTCTCTCTCTCTCTCTCTCTCTCTCTCTCTCTCCTAACCTCAGGTAAAAGGCATGCTCTAATAAAGAGAAGAATAAGAATGTCTATTGTTTATGAATTATTTACTACAGGATATTTTTATCCTGGTGCTTATATTACTCTCTCAGTCACTGTCCCTTTCTACCTCGCTTCTCCAGGCTCAGGTAACAGCTTTAGTCCAGGTTACCGCAAGTTTCCCTTCTCCTTCATTTTGCCACGAGACATTCCGTCCTCCTTTGTGTCAAACATTGGCAAGGTGATGTATCAGGTGAAGGCTGAGGCTGACCTGCCCTGGAGCTTTGACAAGAGCCACAAGGTGTTCTTCTCGGTCAACTTCATGTATGACCTTAATTTGGATCCCTTTGCGACAGTGAGTTACAGTTAT
This sequence comes from Portunus trituberculatus, assembly GCF_017591435.1. Classification (NCBI taxonomy): domain Eukaryota; kingdom Metazoa; phylum Arthropoda; class Malacostraca; order Decapoda; family Portunidae; genus Portunus; species Portunus trituberculatus. The sequence continues at coordinate 7,317,612 of NC_059262.1, read as the reverse complement.
TGTTATTCTTGTTATTAGTGTTGTCTTGTTTTGTTTCTCTTACATATATATTTTTCTCCCCTTTGTGTTCATTATTATCTTCATCATCTTTGTCGGTATTATAGTCGTTGTATGGGAGAGATGATGAGGAAAAAACAAACTTACTAAATTAAGAGAGAGAGAAAGGAAATATATACAGTAGAAATGTTAACCCTTTCAGTACCATGATGCATTCCCATATCATTTCTTGTTTCTATTTGGTGATTTTATACAGCTTCAGAAACTCATGTGGGGATTAAAATATTTAAGACTGTGGCCTTTAATCTTCTGACCTCCATAGATCTTTCCTAATGTGAATAAAATGGTCTAATCCTACATAAATCTCGAGGTAAAAATGTGTTCCAGTATTGAAGGAGTTAAGGGAAAAACAAACAAACTACTAACTTACGACCTAAAAAATGGAAAGATGGACACAGAGAAGAAAATACTAAATAGATAATAAACTGATAAATTCATTCACTCTGCAGATCCCAATGGTAATTCAGAAGGAGGATACTGTGTGCTGCTGCTGTTGTGCTGAGGGCCCCATAGAGATGAACATGCGGGCACAGCGGTCGGGTTACGTGTCTGGCGAGAGCATCTTGGTGAACGGAGATGTGATGAACAACACAAGCTCCACCATTGAGTATACTGAGATTAAGCTTATTCAGGTAATGGTGATGGTGGTGGTGGTGGGTAATTGTTGTTGTAGTGATGATGACAGTGGTGGTGGTTATGATGAATGATTATGAAGGATGACTTTTTACTGCTTATTTATTTATATATTATTTTTTTTGTCCTCTCATCAGTTTCTTTCTTTTTCTATCTTTGTTTCCCTCCCAACTTCTCCATTCCAATCTCTGCTTTATCTCCTCTCTTTCATCTTGTTTTTTCTCCCCTTTCTTCCTTTCTTTCTCGTCCATCTTTGTCTTTTCTCTTCACCAACTATAATCTGAATTGTGTTTCTCCAACCTGCAGGTAACCACTTACATCACCAAGGCCAAGCAGAAGCAGATAGAGAGGACAGTGCAGAGAGTGTACCACCCTCAGTTGGGTTCTCGCTGCAGGGATGTATGGGAGAATGTGCCTCTGCCCATCCCAGCTGTGCCTGCCAGTCACCTCAAGCACTGTAACATTATCACCATTCAGTACATCTTTGTGGTGAGTTGGGGAGGGGAGGCTGGAGTGTTTTGCAATGCTTTTGTGTCATGAAGACTCTAGTTGAAGGTACATGGCTTTTTAAGAAAGCTTTTATGGTGTTTATAAATGCTGACCAGTAAATGTTATTCTGTGAATTGTGATTGCTTTTAGTGTGTATATGTGTATGTGTATTTCTCTTAGTACAACAAACAAACTGATGCTTGTATTTTCAGCTACTGGCAAAGTTTGGGACTTGTAAGACTGTGAAAGCCAAGGTGCCTGTGATCGTCGGCTCCCTGCCCCTACAGAACACCTACTCCTCCTTCCTTGTCCAACCCAGTGCTGCAGAAATAGGTGGTACTACTATGACAGTCCCTATCAATCACAGCCCCAGGCACAGCCCCAGACACAGCCCTGCTGTCCCCTCGCACTCACACCCACCCTCAGCTCCTTCACCCACTGCCCCTCCATACAGTGGTGACCCACCTCCCTACACTGAAAATTTCCTTCCCGAGGAGTTCCGTGAAGTTCGTAAGTGTTGCAGTGTTTTGCTTGTACGGTGGTGTGGTGTCATTTCATGGTGTTCCCTAAAAGTTAGAAGATTCTGTCAAAATTGCAGAATACCACATATGCCAGATTATAAGATGAGTTTTTATTTTGCCAATTTTGAGACTCCTAAATCAAGGGGTCTTCCCTCTCATCACCTCTTCCACTGCAACTATGCTAATGCTGCTCTCTCTCTCTCTCTCTCTCTCTCTCTCTCTCTCTCTCTCTCTCTCTCTCTCTCTCTCTCTCTCTCTCTCTCTCTCTCTCTCTCTCTCTCTCTGTGTGTCTCACTTGTAGCCCCACCCTCCTATGCCTCCTGTGTCTTCGGCAATACCAATGATGGCAGGCTGGGAGACGATGCTGAAGACAGTGACACCGGGGAATTTTCCCCTCGTTATCTGACCTACAGGACACAGACCTAGAGGGGCAGCAGTGCAGGGCTCCCTCTCTGTTGCCAAACTGTGGAGGTACAAGTATGTCAGGGGATGTACTGAGAAATGTCAGAGATGGATGGATAGGTTGACATTCATAGCTTCTCTTGAGAATAGGCAGCACAGATTTCTGCTTGTTAAATACTGCTACTAGAGGGATAGACAGATGTGTTAATAGATACATAGGCTCTCGTGGGAATAAATGGTACATATTTCTGCTTGTATTTGATATGTCATCAAGGTTGTAGGAGGATAAACAACAAGTATATATATCTGATTGTTGATGTTTAGTTAGTTAGTGTGTAGGACCAATAAATATTTCTAATTGTTGATATTTAGTAAGTTTTCCTCAAAACTTAATGGAAATAAGTGAGTAATTTCTGTGTTGTTACTTGATATTGTATTCCTGCAGGACCAGCCTCTATTGCTGTCATGTGGGTCTCAGCATTCCACCATAGCCCTGCCCTGCCACTGGCACCACTGACATCACTACCTCAGCCACACATTTGCCTGCACCTTATGCAGTGTAAGGTTCGTCTCAGGGCAGCAATCTGCCATGTGGGCAAATACTTCGTTACAACCACAGGCGTGGATTTCAAGAGTTCAGAATGTTTGATGTGGGTGTGCTGTGTGTCTCTAATACATGCAGCCACTCAGACAATGAAAAAGAAAAGAGTGTTGGTCTCAAAGGGAAGGTAAGAAGGTTTTCTTGGCTCAAGGTAGTTTCTTATTGGGAGTGTTGGTGTTCTCTCCCTCCTCCAGTGTGTGCCATTGTATTGTATCAGACTAAGGGGATGTACTAATGTTGTGTCTTATCTTAAACAATGCATGTGTGTTAATGAATTCTCCACCCCCTCTCTCTCTCTCTCTCTCTCTCTCTCTCTCTCTCTCTCTCTCTCTCTCTCTCTCTCTCTCTCTCTCTCTCTCTCTCTCCTATCCACCCAAGGCTCAGGTAACCATTCTGTCAAACTTTGCCACATATAGTGTTTTGAAGAACTTAGGCACAATAACTTACTCTATTGTTCCCTCCAGATTGCATCCCTGAGAAGTGTGTTCAATGTTTACTGTATGTACTATATAACTAACAAAAATTTTTTACATTCTAGGAAAGATAGAAAAGACAATAGTAAGGTAAACTGATGGAGTTGGAGAGATATAGAAGACAGTAGTAAGATAAACGGATAGAGTTATAGATTTTTCAGTGAGCATGTGAAGTAAAACGGACAATTGACAACTGAGAGGTCCAAGGTTCTAACCCCAGTATTCTAGAGACAAAAAACTCAGTGTAAAATAACAAAAAAATTATCTTTGTATTCTCATGATTCCTCTGAAAGTTTATGTTTTATGTTTATATATTTTCAAAGAATAGTATCTGTTTGTGGTTTATTTCTACAAATTCTACTTTCTCTCTGTCTGACCTCCATCCTTTACTTTGACATCAGTTTTTTTCATTTCTTGTGGTATTACAGCTTCTATTTTGTTTTTGAATGTCGTGCGAACAGAAACTCGTCTTTCAGTTTACTGAAGCCTCATCCTGTGCTGTTTGATGGTCACAATTCAGTACTGGCTTTACTTAATTCTATTTGTACAGTCCCCTCACTGATTTCTCTTATTACTCCTTGATTTCATTATATTTTACTCATAGTCACTGTATGTCCTCCATGTATTTTTTTCTCAGGTAAGGTTTTTATGACCTAGAGCATGATTTTTTTCAGGTAAAGTAGCTGTTTTTATAGCCTGGAGTATAATTTTATAGTACTAAGGCATTAGCATAAGTGAGTGACACACTGTAGATGCTCACTTAGGTTAGTTCTCTTGAGGACACCCACTGCAATTGTGTCCTTAATTAGCAGCTGTTATGATGGTGCTGATTCATGTTTATACTATTAATATTTTCCTTGATTCCCATTGTTGACGTATGCACACACTGCACCAGCCAGGAGTTGTGTCATGGGTTGCAAAACGGCTGGTAACTTTGATGAACTGGTAAGAAAGGGAAAGGTTATATGAAGCGAATCAAATCTGTGGTGTTATTTCTGGCCACAGTTATGCATACAGAACACAATAATAGAGGCTGTATTCTGAAACGCTCTGTTCTCTCACCACAACATTTTCCAAGGCTATGCTAATGGTTAGCCTTGTTAATCTGTCACTTGAACTGTAAAAATCACTCTTGAAAACCTGTTTTACTTCTAGTAGAGCCTTATGAAAGTAGTGGAGGTGTGTCACAAAGGTATTTCAAAGTCCAGCCTTGTATATGACACCCTAAACTCTGCAATACACTAGTTGATACAGTGTAGTCAATATATTGTACTGGCTGAGAATCCTTTATCTGGAAGGCAGGGAAATACAGTAGTACTCGTATTTAAGTGCCAACAGTTTTTATAACTCATTCACATTTACTCACCTCTAATGTTATGTATGATATTGCAGGGAAGTATCATCTGAATTTTACAAATGGTGCATTCTTTTGACTTATGATATGTGTAATACATGAAATTTACTGTAGCATTTTAATGTAACCATATTCTTAAGCTGAGGTGTGTGTGTGTAAATTTCCAAAACTATAGTACAAACTTCATTTTCTCCTATAGCTTTCCTCCCCTGCTCTTCTTGTTATAACATTCCTTCTGAGTCACAAGTAAAGTGATTGGAGGAATGCAGACATAGAGCATTCGTTACCTGGGGTCCTGACAACCACATGGCCTGGATGTGTAAGGTGGTGTAGTTTATTTATTTTCTCAGTGTTCAGTCCTCCATCAGAGTGCCTTGCTTAACCAAAAATTTATTGCCCTCAGATCAACATCACAGTGTATCCATGATGTTCCTCAGTTTGGTGACTAGTTCTCCCAGGAATGTATTGAATTGATGTCCTCTGTTTGGTATCATGTACACTAACAAGTGGCCTTTCTTTGACCTCACTTCTTGCTTCACAGTGCCATTTCCAATGTTTTCTTGGAGTGTTTTGCCTTGTTATGTTTTCTGTTTGAGATCACAATACGATAACAAGTAGCCTTACATTTAACATCACTTCTTATATCACAATGTCATCTCCAGAGCATTACCATGTCACAGTGCTACCTCACCTATCTGCCATCTAACTTAACCTAATTCAACTTAACATGATCAAACTAGAGCATTCCAGGCAAGGCATTCTCAGCAGAGTGTCAGTGGTATTTTTTAAGATGGCATTGTAGCCTTGACCATGTACTATAGTATGTATCCTGCCATTATGACTTATAAGATGTCTCTGTAAGTACAAAGGTCAAGACGTGTGTGTCTAGAGTAGCTCATGGCGGCTCTGCTTGCTCTGTGCAGCGTTGTGTGCCTTGGTCACTGTGTGGTCCTCGCTTTGCCTCGCGCTTAGGTGCTGTAGTGCTAGTGGGTTGTGGTGTTGGTGGTGGTGGTGTTGAGTATTGGTAGAAGGGTGCAGGCCTGACATAGTGGTAGTGTTGGTGGTACCTGTTGAGTATTTGCATATAGATTGTGGGAGTGGATCGTTTGGTGTAGTGTGCTTAGTTGATACTGGTGTGATAGTAAAAGAATGTGTGTGTGTGTGTGTGTGCATGCGTGCGTGTGTGCGTGTGTGTGCATGTGCGCGCAGCTGTGTGAGGCCCTGGGGAGTGTTGATTGGTGATTGTATGTTTGTATGTAAGAGTTCTTTTGAATTATGTTTAGAGTTTATGAGTGCATTATGATTATGATATGTCTGCCTGCCTTTGTTTCTTACTTATTGTTCTTTCTTTTATCTTCTCTCTTTTCTTGTTTTCATTTATTTTCATATTAATTTTTTTATTTTTCCTATCAATTCCTTTTGTTTCCTTTCCTATACTCTCTCTCTCTCTCTCTCTCTCTCTCTCTCTCTCTCTCTCTCTCTCTCTCTCTCTCTCTCTCTCTCTCTCTCTCTCTCTCTCTCTCTCTCTCTCTCTCTCTCTCTCTCTCTCTCTCTCTCTCTCTCTCTCTCTCTCTCTCAAGCATTTCATTGCTGCAAGCTTTAATCTTCTTTATGTAATGTAAACCAGTGCAGGTTAGGTCTGCATGGCTTTGTAGGCAGCAGTGAACTAACCCACTACATGTTGCTATTCTGGTGCTTGGATTGACTCTACTAATGATAATATTGTATCAGGTTTTTACAGTAAGTTGTGCTGTTGTTACATTACAGTTAAGTATACTATATACAAAAAGTACATTTTGTTACATTTTTGCCATGCCTTTTATGAACTCGTGTAATGAGTTAAGATTATATATTGAAACTAGTAATTTCTTTATCATTTTTATTATACCTGCAATATATAGCTTATTTATTTATTCATTCATTCATATTATACTAGTGTTGGACTACTTACATATATTATTTATATAGTTTTGTTCTTTAATAGTTGGTTACATTACAGTATTATATCTGAAATCTATAATCTATGTAGTTTTATAGCTAAATTATCCAGATTATGTTATAATCATGTGAAATGTTGGATTACCATTCTTATTCAACAACAAAGGGCGTTTTGAGTAGTAGTAGTAGTAGTAGTAGTAGTAGTAGTAGTAGTAGTAGTAGTAGTGGCGGTGGTAAGATCCAATGCGTAGGCAGACATACAGCAGGCCAGCCTTATCTAGTCTATGAACCCTGTAAAAACTGTAACAAAAATAATGACAGCCACAAGAAAACATCGTAGGTAGCCCATCCCTTCAATACACCCCCGGGGTAACCACGCCTCGCAGCCCACTGGTTCTCCTTGGGCGGGCTGTGGAGTGTGGATCGGGGGTGTGCATGAGAGGAAGGCAGGTTTAGGAGTAGGAAAAAATGCATGCGTACTTAATGACGTTGCTACTAATAAGTGTTAATTTCGTAGAGAGAGAGAGAGAGTGTGTGTGTGTTGGTGTGTCGGTGATCTATAATGTGGTACTTTCTTTCAATTGACGTGTCAGTCTGTATTCGCTGATCTATTTCTCCATAAACCATTAGCAGTATTTCTGATATATCCTTATGCTGAAGGTCACCGCGGTTGCTAGGTAGAGGGATGCTGCCATCTATTATCTAGTGAAAAGACCAAAGGCAAAAGTCATAACTTGGCGCGGAGGTTCGCCCAATGAGATAGCCAGTGATGTTATGCACTGTTACACACGTACTGGTTTTGCTATAACTTGTCATTTCTGAGCCACTGACTTATTCCTTTACTACAATCCGCGAGGAACAGTCACCTATAACAATGTATTAATTAATTCCTGCTATTTTCTGCCTGATTAGTGGGTGTTCTATTATAACATTTATTCATAAGGGTGTGAAAAAGAAATGCAATGGCGCCTGTTAAAGCGGTAAAGAAGAATAGTATGAACAAATATTAGATAAATAAAAGAACGGATACAGAAAGGTTTGAGATCATTATTAAAAGCTTAGGAAAAATGTAACCTCTCTTTATAGGAAGCTGGCGAATCAACGCGCGCCATCAAACTGAGGCGCGAATCTCGGAGTATTAAGGCGCCAATAATGAAAAAATTAACGGAGAGAGAGAGAGAAAGTGGCCTCGCAAAAGCTGGACATGGAGATGGAGAGCAAAACTTGTCCACGTGAATATGTGAGTGTGGCCAACCTGTTCCTAATATAGCCCTGACTGACTGCATGACTGACTGACAGACTAACTGACTGGCTGGCTGTTGCTAGGCTTCCAAGGGCGCGACCGAGTGTGTGCGCGATTAAAAGCAATTGAATATTATTATCAAAGCTGCAACAGACCTTTACATTTTTAGCTAGGCTGTTTTTCTAATGTATGGTGACTGCTTGTATATGTATAATTGTATATAGACTATAGGTAAAGACACAGCGCTTGAATAAATACAGTTTAAAACCAAATCATTATGTATACGACTATATAATACTATCAACAGTGATTATTAGAAAAGATGTATGAAAATTTTGGTTACAATGTAGAAGAAATTCTCTCTCTCTCTCTCTCTCTCTCTCTCTCTCTCTCTCTCTCTCTCTCTCTCTCTCTCTCTCTCTCTCTCTCTCAACTGACGTCAGCAGGCTCAGCAGTTCACCTTGTCGAGCCTCAGTCAAGACATACATACACACACACACACACACACACACACACATGCGCGCCCGGTAGCTCAGTGGTTAGAGCGCTAGCTTCACAAGCCAGAGGACCGGGGTTCGATTCCCCGGCCGGGTGGAGATATTTGGGTGTGTTTCCTTTCACGTGTAGCCCCTGTTCACCTAGTAGTGAGTAGGTACGGGATGTAAATCGAGGAGTTGTGACCTTGTTGTCCCGGCGTGTGGTGTGTGCCTGGTCTCAGGCCTATCCGATGATCGGAAATAATGAGCTCTGAGCTCGTTCCGTAGGGTAACGTCTGGCTGTCTCGTCAGAGACTGCAGCAGATCAAACAGTGAAACACACACACACACACACACACACACTTTATATCCCGCGGTGAACTAAGGGAAGATTAAAACAATATTTACTGGCTGGCGTTCAATCAGGAAGCTTTGTATTGTGGCTCTCTGATATCCTCATTGGAATTAAGACTATTGTTGTGTGTGTGAGGGGGGGTGGCTAATATTGATTGATTGTTGTTATTGTTGTTGTCTTTACTACAACCACTACTACTGCAACCACCACCACTACTACTACTACTACTACTACTACTACTACTACTACTATTACTGCTACTACTGCTATTCATGCTACTACTACTACTACTACTACTACTACTACTACTACTACCACCTCCACCACCACCACCACGGCGCGCAGTTTCTCTTATTACGGTATCATATCACATTTAATTTGATGGTTTATTTATACTTTTTCTGTGTATCCACGTGCCATCTTTTTCCAGGTGCCCAACAATGAAAGGTTAATGAGTCCTCTTAGCGAATCCCTGGAGAGAGAGAGAGAGAGAGAGAGAGAGAGAGAGAGAGAGATTGTTTACTTTTGTGCTTTTTCCTTGTATTAGGCTATTATTGCTATTGTCACCATTATTATGTCTTGCAATCTATATATCCTCGTATTCTAGTACTCTCTCTCTCTCTCTCTCTTTGGGAAGCTGTCCGTGAACCCTGTGGTATTATGAAGGGACACCGCCGCGGCAGGCGTGAAATGAGCGAAATTGTTGACACCCGGCGCGGGCAGCACACACACACACACACACACACACACACACATAAACTACAATTACCAGTATTTAAACAGGACGGGAAAATGTGGATATCTGATCACGGCATGGATGTGTGTCAAAGGTAAAGATCGAAAGACATCCCTTGTATATTAATTCGACATAGTAAATTGTAGCAAATAATATGATTTTATTAGTGTAGTTTGGAGAATGCATGGAAAAAGTGTTTATGGCAATGAACATCCTCTCTCTCTCTCTCTCTCTCTCTCTCTCTCTCTCTCTCTCTCTCTCTCTCTCTCTCTCTCTCTCTCTCTCTCTCTCTCAAAAGTAGCAGTGTGCAGTATTGCCAGCGGCCATCTCGCCCCACCCGTGACATGAAAGGTTAAAGGCCGCCACAGAATTATCGCAGCTTCATTACGTCACTCTTACCCTCTATCCTACTTTTTTTTTTTTCATCTCATTTTTTACTCCTCTGAAGTAAAAACTGGTAACCTTCAGTTAGCCACAGATTTTTATGTGAATGAAAGACTTTACGTCATCAGTATATTTTACTTCTCTTTTCCTTTTTTTTCTCCCCTCATATATATATATATATATATATATATATATATATATATATATATATATATATATATATATATATATATATATATATATATATATATATATATATATATATATATATATATATATATATATATATACACACATTCTCTCTCTCTCTCTCTCTCAGCTGGGTAAACAAGAACAGCTGACAATTGACATGCGTGCAGCCTACAAACACTACACCTCATTACTCCATTAAACAACATCTTCGCTCACTGTCACAGGCTAACCAAACAACACTCGGTAACATGTTTAGCGATGACTCGTTACGAAATGAGTAATACTGAGAATGAGTTATGCAAGAGACATGTTTGTTAAGGCGAGGTTCAACACTATCATCACCACTACCCACAGCCAGCCATGATCAGGCGACCGCGAGGGTGAGTATTGAGTGTGGAGTGTTGAATACCGGCGTTGTGTTCCCATATGTGTTATTGATGTTTGTGTGGCGTGTGGCGCGGAGGGGCGGCTGTCAGGGAGTGGTGCTGGTGATGAGTGGGAGCTGTGCTGGTTGTGAGTGCATATGTGTTTGTTTTCGGCAAAGGAGGAGGAGGGGGTGGTGGCACGCTGGCCGGAGTGGTTTTGTTGTTGTTGAGTGAGAGCTGTGTTGTGATGGTGGTGGTGTTGGTGTTTGTTGTATATATTTATTGGTGTCCATGGGTTGTGATGGCGCCAGACGTGATCACAACACCTGTGCCACACTGGTTGCAGACCTGTGCGGCGTGACTGGAGTGAGGCTGGACGGCGCCGCCACCTCACTTCTGTCATGTCACACTGGTTGGGTGTGTCGCAGTGTGACACCACCACCTGCTCAGTGCCGTGTCACACTGGGAGTGTGTGACGCAGGGTGGGGCAGTGTGGCAGTGCCGTGTAACACTGGGAGTGTGTGCCGCAGGGTGGGGCAGTGTGGCAGTTCCCTGTAACACTGGGTGTGTGTGCCGCAGGGTGGGGCAGTGTGGCAGTGCCGTGTAACACTGGGAGTGTGTGCCGCAGGGGGGGGCAGTGTGGCAGTGCCGTGTAACACTGGGAGTGTGTGCCGCAGGGTGGGGCAGTGTGGCAGTGCCGTGTAACATTGGGAGTGTGTGCCGTAGGGTGGGGCAGTGTGGCAGTGCCGTGTCACACTAGATGTGTGTGCTGCAGGATGTGGCAGTGCTGTGTGTCACACTGGGAGTGTGTACCGCAGTGTGGCAGTGCTGTGTCACACTGGGTGGGTCTGTTGCAGGGTGAGGCAGGGTGGCAGTGCCATGTCACACTGGGTGGGTGTGCTGCAGGGTGAGGCAGGGTGGCAGTGCTGTGTCACACTGGGTGGGTGTGCTGCAGGGTGAGGCAGGGTGGCAGTGCCATGTCACACTGGATGGGTGTGCTGCAGGGTGAGGCAGGGTGGCAGTGCTGTGTCACACTGGGTGGTCATGCTGTGTCGCTGGACTTGACCAGATGCTGTGGTTGAATAGATCCCTTTATGGGTGGTGTGTGTTATAGTGAATGCTGACTCATCTCACTCATCACAGGAGCATTATAGCAAGTGTGTAAATCTGTCTTTTCTTGATTGCAGACTGACAAAAACATTACTAGCTACATCATAAATCCACTTTCACTACCTGTTCTTTTTTTAGTTAGAGTCATATAAAGTCAGGGTTTATGTATTCTCAAAAAGTATCAGTCATCTTAAGTGAATGGCAGCCTGTCATTAGTAGCAGTGGTCAAAGTTCATGAAGGATTTTTAAAGGCCCTTCCTCACCACTCATTTATTTTGCATTGTCTCAACTCTAGCAACACTTATTAATAATGTCACTTTTCTTTACCTTATATAGGAGAAAATTTGTAATAAAAAATAATGTGGCTTTTATCCTTTATGGTAAAAAGTTCAAGACTAATTTGGAACACACTTCCTCACCAATGATATTCTTGTGTTGCAACACACTTGACTCTTTACAGCCACATGTGTGTTGAGGTGGTGTGGAGAAATGTACTGATCTCTGCACACTAGAAATCCACTAGACTTGTTATCTAATTCTCAATAATACCAGTAATGGCATGCTGGGGATTTGTTTTGGCATCACACATGATTAGGTTACAATAGTGCATGAACTTACACAAGGCATTATTACCAAAATAAGAAGCTGTTGCAGTCAGGGCATTATGTGTGCACTTTGAGAAATCCCCCAGTACTTATGAAGTTTTAATCTCTTCAGTACCAGGACACATTTTCCTACTCATTTCGTGATTTTATACAACTTCAGAAACATATGTAAGGGATTAGAATAGTAAACATACTGGTTATTATTCTTTTGACCTCCATAGACTCCTCATAATGCAAGTAAACTCGCCTAATCATACTAAAAAAATCAATGTAAAAATGCGTCGCAGTATTGAAGGAGGTGAACCCCTTCAATACTGGGACACATTTTTACCTTGATATCTCTGTACAATTAGACCATTTTATTGATATTAGTAAGGATGTATGGAAGTCAGAAGATTAATAGCCTTAGTCCACTATTCTAATCCCCACATAAGTTTCTGAAGCTGTATAAAATTACCAAATAGTAACCAGAATATATATGGAAATGTGTCATGTACTAAAGTGGTTAATAATAATAATAATAATAACTCATGAGCACTTTTCTCACCACCTCCACCTCCTCTTCTTTCCCACAACAGAGTCACCATCCCACAGTTGGCCATCATATCCTGTGTTGGCATCCTGGGTGGTATTTACATCTGGAAGCCTCTACTCATTCGCTATAAGACAGAGCAACATGTAGCTGCCACTCCTGCACAGCCCAAGTGAAGAGAACACACCCAACTCATCTGGCTAAACACTGCTGTCCTTGTGTCATTGTCTCAGGGTGTCTGGAGTTACTGTGACATTGTTTCTCTTACTGCTACAAGACTCTAGGGAACCATGAAGTACCCCGTGTTCTCTGCCAGTATTGCCGTCACTATTATAATGTTTGTTGGGTAAGTAAACGTTGGTTGTCTTGCTGACTTATTCTCATTGAATTGTACTTTTAGTGGAGCGAGGCGAGATTGTAATGTTCCATTCAAATTTTAAAAGTTAGTCTGTTGTGTTTGAATCCTTGTGATTTTTCAAGGCATTTCAGTCTCCCTGTAACATTTCAGACTCCTGATCTTTCATACCAGTCATTCCATATAATTTTACAAAGCATTCCAGTCCCCCTGTAAAATTTCAGGCTCCTTATTTCTCATACCAATCGATGTATGTCATTTCACTAGACATTCCAATCTCTTAATCTTTGATAGGAGTTATTTTATGTAATTTTCAAGTCATTTGTCCCGGTTCTTCGGCTAACTATTGGCTGTATAAGGAGACTGACAACTCTTTCTTTATGTTTTTGTTGCACTTGGCCAGTCCTTCCCTTTTACAAAGAAAATTTGACGGGATTCCAGTCTCTCTAACGCCTTCCTTTCTCAGCATTCCAGTGCCTCTAATGTCTCCCTTTCCTGCCATTCCAATCTCCCTTTCTCGGCATTCCAGCCCCCCTAATTCCATCCTTCCTCATTCCAGTCTTCCTAACACCTCCTTTTTCCAGTCCCCCTAACACTTCCCTTTGTCATTCCAGGTACAGATGGGGTTTGGCGCCAATTCTGGTCCAAAACAGGCGTAGGAAACAAGAGGAGTTTGCAGAGATGATCTATGAGTTTAAGCATAAGAAGGTAGAAGAGTGAGGCTATCAGAGTGTAGGAGAGGAATGATCTATAGTGTGGCAAGGTTAGTATTGAAGTCAAGCAGGATTATTTATTTAGGCTGTTTTTTGTACTTGTAGATAGTAAGAGGCACAGGTTGGGTGTAGAAATTTGTGTGGTGTGTGGGTGTGTGATGGTATTGGTAGAAGTACAAGTTGGGGATGTTGGTATTGGTAAGCTGGTTGTGTCTGGTGGTAGGTCATGGTGGTAATGGTGGTACTCGTGCAGGTTGAGCCCAAGACACTCATAATCTCTGTGGACTCATCAAAAGTGTACAGGAAGTTTTCAAGACACTTTATCTCAAATCTTTGGTAATCCTTTTGGTTTTTCTCTTTGGCAACTGACATGTGAACCATTAATAAATATTTCATGACTAATATTTTGGAGAGTAGCAATTTATTCATGTTTTTTTTTTTCTAATTTTTTGTGATCTTAGCCAGCCTCGTCTCACTTATATAGAATTAATTATGCTCATCTTTATTTTCAAGTTTGAGGACACAATTACCGAACCACACAGCCATGCCATCAATATATTCACACTTGTAATCCTGAGAACACTGACCATAGCTAAATTTGATGAGGGGAGAGAGAGGCAAGAAAAATTAAGAGACCAACATGTAATAGTCTCTGTATTATTCTTGCTGTTTGAGTGTTACGTAGTTAGAGTGGCTTGGTGGGCAGTGTTATGTTGTTACCGTTTCTGGAGTCACAACCTGCAGTGTGCCACAGAAGGGGAGAAGGGTGGTCATGTAAATAAAAATATGTAAAGTTTTTATTAATTTGGATGTTGTCTTGATTCCCATAAAGCAGCAGCAGTAGTAGTAGTAGTAGTAGTTGAAATTATTGTAGTAGGGAGGTAACAGTAAAAAAAAAAGAAAATAAGAAAAAGAAAGAAAAAAAAAACCTGAAAACATGTAAAGAACTTTCATCTTATATGTGAATGTCATTTAAAATGATTAACTTTTTAGAAACTTAGCATTTATATGCTGTCAAGAAAATGTGAAGGCTGTGTGTGTGTGTGTGTGTGTGTGTGTGTGTGTGTGTGTGTGTGTGTGTGTGTGTGTGTGTGTGTGTGTGTGTTACCCTTGACCTCAGGAAGGGTGTGGAAGGGCAGAGGTGGAGAGGGAGGGGTAGATGTGGAAGGAATGATACAAAGAAGGAAGAAATGAAAGAGGAAGAGTGAGAAGATAATAGGAAGAAGGAAGGAGTGGAGGGAGGAGGAAAGAGGAAGAGAGAGAAAAAAGACGAGGAGAAGGGAGTGGAGGGAGGAGAAATATAATTTTCACTTCGGTAAAATGACTTGATGGTTATGTGTATTGGTTGTGATGGTGGTGATCAGGAAGAGAAGGAGGAGAAGGAGAAAAGAAAAATTGAGTTGGAAGGAATAAGAAGAAAGATGAAGAATGGAGGAGAAAAAATAAGAAGGAAGTAGAGAAAGAAGATTGTGACAAAGGATAATAATGGAAAACAGATGAGGAAGGATAAGGAAAGAAAATAGAGGTAAAAAGGAAAAGGAAGAGGAAAAGGAATATGAAAAAAAGGAAAGAAGGAAGAGAAGAGAAAGAAAAAGTAGATGAACAGGAAGGAGAGAAGAGGTGAAGAGGAGGAGGAGGAGAACAAGAGAATGAAAAACTAACTAACAATTTGTATTTGTTTTATTATCTTTTATCATATCACTATTTTTCCTCATTTTTTTCTGCAGTTCCTTCTAACCATGGCCTTGATTGCACGGCTCACACATCACACTTACTTCTCTTTCATAGTCTATGTAGCCTTGAGTATTAATGCAAGGCTCATACTTACCATACCTCTCGTATTCTGAGACGCTTACCTCTCACCATCACTGTTCTCCAAATTCTCCAGTTGAAGATAGTTGTGTTTTCAAGACTATTTCTATGGTTCTGGTGATAGATTGGCAAGATTTCTAGTTTATTAAATGGAGAAACTGTCTTGGAAATCCAGTTAGTTATCTCTGTGGCCTTGGAAAATTGTTGTAGTGAGAGGGGAAGGCGTTACTGCTTTCCAAAGGCTCCACTTGAAGATACACATGTTTTCAAGAGTATTTCCATGGTTCTGGTGATAGATTGGCAAGGTTTCTAGTTTATTAAATGGAGAAACTGTCTAGGAAATCTGGCTAGTTGGCTCTGTGGCCTTGAAAAATTGTTGTAGTGAGAGAAGGCGTTACTGCTTTCCAATGGCCCCAGTTGAAGATACACATGTTTTCAAGGGTATTTCTATGGTTCTGGTGATAGAATGGCAAGGTTTCTAGTTTATTAAATGGAGAAACTGTGTCTGGTCTTGGAAAATTGTTACAGTGAGAGGAAAAGGCATCTCTATATGGGTGATAGTGTACATAACCTTGAGTGCTGATGCAAGGGTGCTTAGATGTATTGCAAGCAGCACTCACCATATGTTGACTGTGGTTTCTCTCTCTCTCTCTCTCTCTCTCTCTCTCTCTCTCTAGTCCAGTCTTCAAGTGTTTATTGTTGACCTTCCTGATAATTGTCTACCTTCCTCTTGACCTTCCATGCACACACACACACACACACACACACACACACACACACACACACACACACACACACACACACACACACACACACACAGTATTTATTAACATCACTATAAACAGTGTGTATAAAAAGGACATAATATGAAGGAAAAATACTCTTATTTATTTCATCTGTCAAATGTATCGGTAATTTATTTATCTATTCATTTATTTGATTTTATTTTGTACATTTTTTGTCCCATTGCAAATAATAAGGTAATAAAACACTTGGTTTCTACTTGGTGTTGATTTTAGTGAGAGGTGATGGGCGAACTGAATAATCCCAATTTCAGTAGAGTCTTTGTTGTTTAACCTTTGTTGTGGGTGACAATGACACACTTAAGCCCTTCAGTACTGGGATGCATTTTTACCAGGAGTTTTGGATATGATTAGATGGTTTTATTTATTTCAGGAAAGTTCTATGGAGGTCAGAAGATTAATAGCCAGAGTCCTCACCATTGTGATCCTCACATGAGTTTCTGACGCTGTCTAAAATGGCCAAATGGTAAGCAGAAGGAATGTGAAAATGTGTCCTGGTACTGAAAGGCTTAATACACAAACTGTAGCACATAATCATACAGCTTTTTTTTTTCTTTTTTTTTCATATGTATTAGTTATTTGTCTATCACATTACATTTTTTTGTCAAGAACATTTTTTTTTTTTTACTTTTGTTTGTGTTTGACAATGGTATACTAATTCAAGGTAAGCTTCTGTATTGTGGCATTTATTCTTTCATTTATTTATATATCTACAATATGTATTAATCTCTCTCTCTCTCTCTCTTTCTCTCTCCATTTATCTATCATGTCTACTCAAGCTTATTCTTCCATTCCCTCTCTCATCCTTCATATATTCCCTTAATCTCTCTCTGCTTCCCTTATTTATGCATGTGTCACTCCATGTATCTTACCCCTTCCCTCATCCTTCATACATTCCCTCAATCTCTTTCTCCTTTCCGTTTTTATGCATGTGTCACTATCTATGTATCTTACCATCACCATTAATCCATGAAGCTTGATAACACTGTATTGCAAAGAATTTAGGTCCTTATTCTGAAATGCTTAGCTCTCTCACCATCACTATTTTCCAAAGGCTCCAGTTGAAGATACTCGTGTTTTTAAGAGTATTTTCATGGTTCTGGTGATAGATTGGCAAGATTTCTGGTGTATTGTATGGAGGAACTGTCTTGCTAACCTAACCTAACCTAACCTAAGAAAACCTGGCTAGTTGACTCTGTGGCCGTGGAAAGTTGTTGTAGTGAGAGGGGAAGGTGTCACTGTTTTCTGAAGGCTCCAGTTGAAGATACTTGTGTTTTTAAGAGCATTTCTATGGTTCTGGTGATAAATTGGCGAGACTTCTAGTTTATTATATGGAGAAACTGTCGTGAAAACCATCTAGTTGTCTTTGTGGCCTTGGAAAATTGTTGTAGTGAGAGGGGAAGGCATTTCTGAGTAGATGAGTTAATCAAACACAGTTCAATAACACTGAATTGCTAGGAATTTATTCAAATGCTGCTTGGTAACACTGTATTACATAAGATTTAATCAGAACATAACTTAGTAACACTTTTACAAAGGATTTACTCAGAACACAGATGGTAACACTGTATTGCAAAGGATTTATTCAGACACAGCTTGGTAACACTGTATTGCATTTAATCAGGCACATGTACTATTGTGAAAGTTATGTCTTCTTTTTTTTCTTTTTATTGCTTTATTTATCAGTTAATTCATGTATTTATTTATTGATGTATTATGTATATTTTTTTGGTAAGGAGGTGATTTTATTTTCTCTTTTCCTCCTTCCTTGTTCCTGTTTTCTCTCTCTCTCTCTCTCTCTCTCTCTCTCTCTCTCTCTCTCTCTCTCTCTCTCTCTCTCTCTCTCTCTCTCTCTCTCTCTCTCTCTCTCTCTCTCTCTCTCTCTCTGTGTCTCTCTCTTAATTCACCAGTACTTCCACTGCTAGTACTTGTGTGTGTGTGTGTGTGTGTGTGTGTGTGTGTGTGTGTGTGTGTGTGTGTGTGTGTGTGTGTGTGTGTGACTCTCTCCAACTCCTGACACTGACCTACTTAACTTTTGGGTTGTTTTATCTGTCTGTCTGTCTGTGTGCCCGTCTGTCACCCTGTAAAGTTTAGCAGTTCAGGTAAAAAGTAACAGGTATGGAGGTAAAAACTAAAATATGTAAGAGAGAGAGAGAGAGAGAGAGAGAGAGAGAGAGAGAGATAATAAGTGTTGACTGATTCACTGACTTGTTTATGTAGGAGAAACTAAAACATACAAATTTGTGCAAGGTTATATTCTAATTGTGTGTGTATGTGTGTGTGTGTGTGTGGATTAATTAAAAGCCAGCTGATATATGACATTCAGGTCAGTTCACTCATGTCAGAAGAAAAAACTAGTTAACATACCTGTGTTTGTTTGTTGTGTGTGTGTGTGTGTGTGTGTGTGTGTGTGTGTGTGTGTGTGTGTGTGTGTGTGTGTGTGTGTGTGTGTTTCACTGTTTGATCAGCTGCAGTCTCTGATGAGACAGCCAGACATTACCCTACGGAGCGAGCTCAGAGCTCATTATTTCCGATCTTCGGAGAGGCCTGAGACCAGGCACACACCACACACCGGGACAACAAGGTCACAACTCCTCGATTTACATCCCGTACCTAGTCACTGCTAGGTGAACAGCACCTACACGTGAAAGGAGACACACCCAAATATCTCCACCCGGCCTGGGAATCGAACCCCAGTCCCCTGGCTTGTGAAGCCACTGCTCTAACCACTGAGCTACCGTGTGTGTGTGTGTGTGTGTGTGTGTGTGTGTGTGTGTGTGTGTGTGTGTGTGTGTGTGTGTGTGTGTACCTATTTTTATTCTTTACAGGATCATAATGTTTGGCTTTTGAATCTTGAGTTCCAGATTTTTTTTTTTCTTTCAATTTATGTATTCATGTATTCTATTCTTCATCCACACCACTTCCTGTATTGTGTGTGTGTGTGTGTGTGTGTGTGTGTGTGTGTGTGTGTGTGTGTGTGTGTGTGTGTGTGTGTGTGTGTGTGTATGTATGTAATTCTTCAGTAGTATCAGAGAGAGAGAAAGAGAGAGAGAGAGAGCAATAAGAAATTGAAAAAAAAATACCTTTGTGCATTCCACTTACAAAATTAATAACATACTTCTGCCATTTTTTGTCCTCCTGTAGTGATAATGACATTTTGGAAGCTTTGACAACATTCCTCATCACCTTTTATAAATGCATGCAATTTTCACACATGACTTGGAAAAAGATGAAAAAAAAAAAAATCCTTTAATTTTTCTCTCGTTTCTGCAATTAATAGACAGTTTCTGAGTTCCTTCCTAGTGATAGTGAGGCAATGGCAGTGAGGAGGAATTGTACTTGTAACTCTTATTAAATTGATGCCTGGAGGTGCTTGTACATTCACCCCAGGAAGTAATATTTAGTACTTAACACTGGAACTTCCTGCCTGCTTCTTTATTTCCAACTTCCTATGACTTGACTACATTTAACCCCTTCAATACTATGACACATTTTTTTTCTTCCTATACTATTTGGTGATTTTGTACAGCTTTAGAAACTCATGTGTGGAATAAAGTAGTGAAAAGACTGGCCATTAATCTTCTGACCTCCATAGACCCTTCCTAATGTCAATGAAATGATATTATTGTACACAAATCTCTGGGTAAAAATGTGTCCCAGTACTGAAGGGGTTAAGAGGAAGGTTTCTAGACATTTATCCCTTTTTTTTTTGGGGGGGGCTAACTCTCAAACCTGCAAGAGAGCTAACAATAAAGTAAGCTGTTTCCTTTTTTCCTTTATGTCCCCCTTGGCAAGTTATCTCGTCTTACATAAAAAAATGGATTGGTATTGGTTGATATACTGACATGATCTCCTTTACATTAACCATTACACTGCTAAACAATATCTTTTTATCACCTAAAACTTTTTATATGCTTAATTTCCTTTTTCCTTTATTTTGTGTGGGTGTGAAGATGTTAAGACTGAGACTCACACAGGTTCCTTCACTACCTCCTCCAGTACATCTCCCCAGCAGTGACACTCTTAACTCCTTCAGTACTGGGATGCATTTTTATCATGAGTTTTGGGTGTGATTAAGCAGTTTTATTGACATAAGGAACGGTTTATAGAGGTCAGAAGATTAATGGCCAAAGTTTTCACTATTTTAATGCCTATATGAATTTCTGAAGCTGTATAAAGTCACCATATAGTAAGCAGAAAAGATATGGAAACACATCATGGTATTGAACAGGTTAATAAGACAACTATGCAATAGACACAGAGATGAAAATAATCCTAGGAATGTCTGACTACAATAACACACATACCATCACCTTCACGCAAGCACCTTCACCTTTAGACACTGTAGGTCACCAGAGCCTCGTTAGGGCCAACATATCTGCTGCTACTTTTTATCATATGTGTTCTCTAAGCAAACATGTCTTTTACTCAAAATTACAGGTGGTGATAAACAGTTAGGGAGTGACAAACAGACAGACAAACAGCCATGACACTAATGAACAAGCTAACAGTTAAAGGCTGCAGTGGGTGTGGGAGTGAAGAAGAGGAAGAGGAAGAGGATGTGTGAGAGGTCAGTAGCCTAAACAGTTAGTAGTATATGTAGCCACTGTATACAAACCCAATGCTGCTACCAAGGTTGTGGTGGTGGTGGTATATGTATCAGTGAAGCAAGGTGAGTGACAGAGACAATGAGTAAAACTAATTGTATTACCAAAGCCTTCATAAAACCTGTTCATTGTGAGTTTATTAATGAATGCTCTTAATGGGGAAGAAAAGACAGTGTGGTGACTCTATGGGAGGAAGAAAAAGGGAAGGGGGGAGTGAATGGGAGGGAGGGAAAAAAAATAAAGGTGAAGGAAGATGGGCAGGTACTTAAGCAAGGTTGTGTTAGAGAGAGAGAGAGAGGGGGGCTAGAGGTCTTGTTCAATTCAATTATTATTATTATTAAACTATCACTGGAACCACAAATGACAGAAATGAGAAGGAAAAAAGAAATAAAAGGATAAGAAGGAGAGGAAAGGGAGAAGTGATGATAAAAGAAAATAATAAGAGAAAATGAAAAAGGAAAGGATAAAAGGGGAGAGATAGGAAGGAAAAAAAGTGGAAAAGGGAAGGAAGGAAAGAAGGAAGAAAAGAATAAAGATAAAAAATAGAAAGAAGGTAAATTTTCTATCAATCTATCTCTACACACACACCCACCCACACACACACACACACACACACACACACACACACACACACACACACACCCATTCATAATAACACAGTAAGCTCTTCTGGGCAGGAACTTAATGGGTGGGTGTCATTTTCTTAATTCAGATTGACATTAATTATATTGGTGGTAGAGATGGAGGTAAGTGATCGCACACAGGGAGAGAAAGGTCACTTGTCTCCCGGCCAGTGTGCTACGAAGAGGAGGAAGAGGAGGAAAGAAAGGAATGTGTATAGTTGTTAGATGGAGGAGGAGGAAAGGAAATGTGCAGGGTTGTTAGGTGGAGGAGAAGAGGAAGAAGAGGAGGAGGAGGAGGAAACAAGGGAATGTGCAGGGTTGTTAGATGGAGGAGAAGAGGAGGAGGAGGAGAGATAGAAGAAAATGTGTTATCTGAAAGAGGAAAGGAGGGAATATAACCATTGACTTCGATAATATAAGGAAGAAGAAGCAGAAGAGGAGGAGGAGGAGGAGGAGGAGGAGGAGTTTCATGAGAAGCATAAAAAAAGGCAGAGAGAGAGAGAGAGAGAAAAAAAAAAAAACGAAAGAAACAAAATACATGACAATTTACCAGTACTTACCATCAAAGATAAAAGAAAAGCATAAAAAAAGAATAAACCTGCTCATATATTTCACACTATTACTGTTGTTATTACTGCTGCTACTCTTGTTATTGTAGGTGGTGGTGGTGGGGGTAGCTGTGACGGGTGTAAAATGAAAAGTTAATAGAGGAAAGCAAAGAGAATGAATGTACGAGGATTCCTTATATGTCACTGTTGTTATTGTTGTTGTTGTTGTTCTTGGTGGTGCTGGTGGTGGTAGCTTGGGAGGAGGAGGAGGATTTAGTGTCCTTGACGTAACTCATGCTTGCCACACCCTTCTTAGACCTCCTCCTATCCTCCTCCTCCTATCGTCCTCCTCCTCCTCCTCCTCTCCTAACCTTCTCAGACAGAAAAAGGCAAATAAAAATAACAATCCACCCACGAGTCGATAATTTGTATACAATGGAACTAAGAAAAATAAGAAAAGAAGAATATTAACCCTTTCAGTACCATGACGCATTTCCATATTCATTCTGCTTACTATTTGATGATTTTACACGGCTTCAGAAACTGGTGGGGATTGAAATAGTGAGGACTGTGGCCATTAATCTTCTGACCTCCATAGACGCTTCCTAATGTCAATAAAACTGTCTAATCACACCCAAAACTCGTGATAAAAAAATGACGTGCTTGTACTGAAGGAGGTAAGAAAGAGCCAACAGTTACGATTCCTCATTATGAATTAACCCCTTCAGTACCATGACGCATTTCCATATTCATTCTGCTTACTATTTGGTGATTTTACATGGCTTCAGAAACTCACGTCGGGATTGAAATAGTGAAGACTGGCCATTAATCTTCTGACATCCGTAGACCCTTCCTAATGTCAATAAAATCGTCTAATTACACCCAAAACTCATCGTAAAAAAATGCCCCAGTACTAAAGGATCAACAATTGCGATACCTCATTATGAATTAAGAAAAACAATTACCTCAATGAAACACGACTCCAATTATTGCAAAGTTACGTTAATTTCAAGGCACTTTGGTTAGATCTTGGCTGATTATGAATGAATTGATGAGAAACTAGTAATGACAGACTGTGAATGGAACTGTGGAGCATAATAAGACGGGGAAAATAAAGGAGGAGGAGGAGGGAGGTAGATACGTATATAAAAAGAAGTGAGATGATAAAAAGAAGTGTGAAGGAAAGGAAGGAGGATATGGGGAAGAAGATTAGAGGATGAAAGGTGGAGATGAGTTGAAATGTACATATATGGAAGAAATAACAAGAGGAAATAAGAAAAAAGAAAGAATCGTAACAGTTTAAGACAAGAAGAAAAAAATGATAAAAGGGTAAAAGAAAAAGAATTGTAGTAGACGAGACTGTAGCTTAAATATACGAAGAAAAACGAAAACAACGAAATGAAAATATAAATATAAGAAAAAATGAAAAAAAAAAATATTTAAGTTAGATTAGAAAAAAATTCAGAAACGCTTTGCTCTCACCGCGACTATTTTCAAATGACCACAGAGATGAATAGACGGGTTTCCAGGAGTGTTTTCCTCCTTCAGGATATAGAAACCTTGTTAATCTGTCACTTTAACCACAAAAGCACACTTGAAAACCCGTGTCACTTCAACCAGAGCCTTCCGAAAATATAGGTTCATGGTTTAAAAATCTCGTTAATCTGTCACTGAAACCTTAAAAAACACTTATAAACCTCTGTCACTTCAACTAGAGCCTTAAAAGAGAGGAAGTTTATGATATTGAAACCTTGATAATCTGTCACTGGAACAATAGAAACACTTGAAAACCCGTGTCACTTCAACTAGAGCCGTTCGAAAGTACAGGTTCATGATATAGAAACCTTGATAATCTGTCTCTGGAATCACAAAAAACACTTGAAAACCCGTGTCACTTCAGCTAGAGCCAAAGTAGACGTTCATGATATAGAAACCTTGATAATCTGCCACCGGAATCACAAAAAACGCTTGAAAACCCGTGTCACTTCAACTAGAACCTTTCGAAAACATAGGAGCAGCGTAAATCGAGCGAGAATAAGACAATAAGCTGAAAGAAGAGAAAGCGCAACGAACTAATACATACTTCACATTGAATACTTCCTTATAGAGCAACCAAGTGGAAGAAAGGAGAAATAAGACACTGGGAGAATATTAACTTGGCATACGGTGCATTGGAAAACCTCCTTATATGGCGGAGAAGTGAAATATGAGGCTAATAATTCTTGCGAGAGCCCAGGCGTTCAGAATGGGCGTGGAAATGAGTGTGTGTGTGTGTGTGTGTTTTGTGTGTGTGTGTAAGTGTGTGTATACTGCAATTTAGCGGGAAAGGCGATTATAGGTAGCAGGTGGGTGATAAATAGCCGGGTTAGCGGTGTACATAATAGCGATATGTGGTGTGTGGAAGGTGAATGGGTCGGCAGGAGATGATATGGTGATGAGAGAAGAGGCATTGGGTGGTGTTGTGGAGGTCAGGCTATTTTGGTGATGAGAAATGGTGATGAGTGGTATTGTCATGAAGGTTAAGTGGTGGATGGTAATGAGAGAGAGAGAGAGAGAGAGAGAGAGAGAGAGAGAGAGAGAGAGAGAGAGAGAGAGAGAGAGAGAAGGATAAGATATAAATGACGTGTGTTTTGAATGATAATTGATAAAATGGAATGCGTAACAGTTAGAAGGAAGACAATTAATAGAACAGGTGAGAGAGACGAAAGGAGAAGGGAAATTAAGAAGGATAAAAAGATAAATATGATAATAATGTTAGAATTACGTTTTCGCAAGGATAAATGACAGAGAGAGAGAGAGAGAGAGAGAGAGAGAGAGAGAGAGAGAGAGAGAGATGGGGTGGAAGGAAGAGTAGGGTGGATCTGAGCACACGAGAGAGTGTGATAGGAGGTGAGGAGGTAGAAGGGGCGGTGACGGTGGCGGTGGTGGTGGTGGTGGTGGCGGACAAGCTAGTGTGTTGTGGCGAATGGCGAGAAACGTGGGTTGTAGTAAGCTTGGGTGGGGTCGTGGCCATGGTATTTAAACCACACACACACACACACACACACACACACACACACACACACACACACACACACACACACACACACACACACACACACACGGACAAGCCAAGCACCCGTACACACACACACATACAGACATACACCTGGCCACCACCACCACCACCACCGTGACCTTGCAAG